>NC_080418.1:34842293-35142911 GCF_029873635.1 Malania oleifera | reverse complement strand
AGACTCTGATACCAAACTATAACGTCCTGCTTAACTTATCACATAATAAACATAAATAATAAAAATATCAACCTGAACCCGAGGGTAACGAGGATACCTGTCAAACACAGTGGAAACCTAAGCAGCAGTAAGTATATAATCTCAATCATCCAACCATAAAACTTAATACCAGAGTTTACTACATCATCAAAATACTGTGTTTATACATAACTTCCAAAACATCAAAATGACTCTAGGATCATGCAACAAAAATCTCCTGATCTTAGATCAAAATCTTACCCTTCTAGTGGGGTAACTCAACAAGATCAACGGCGGCCACGACCCGTCGGTCTCTCAGGGTCTCCTGAAAAATTAATTATATTCGAGAGTGAGACACTTCTCAGTAAGGGAAAATAAACTAAATACAGTTGTGTGGTAACATGAATATTTAATGCAATTATACATATACAATACATTTCATGAATCTGTAAACATTCGTCATACCATGCTGAATCATCATATACTTTCATATTTTTCTAGTAACTCATATCATTCATAAAATGTCTGTTATAACTGATAATACTGAAAACATACTCAGGATGAATAGCTAGCTGATGTCATGTATTACCCCCCATGACGAGTTGTGTAACCCAAAGGCGAGATCCGACAATGGCTGGCCGACCACTGCCGAGTCAAAGCCACATCGACTATCCATCTCCCACACCCCCTCGTGGGGTGGTTAGCACAAGTCTGAACATAGATATCTGATCTATATAGCTATGGTACCGAGCTCTTGAACTAAACTAATATTCGGGTTCTGATAACATATAATACATAATAATATAGCATCTTTCATAACTTCATAAATACGACCTCGCGCCGAAATCACTTCATAAATACGGCCTCGTGCTAAACATTTCATAAATACGTCCTCGTGCCGAACATTTCATAAATACGGCCTTGTGCCGAACATTTCATAAATACGGTCTCGTGCTGAAATTATTTCATATATACACGGCCTCGCGCCGGAATCATTTAAGGTATATACATTATGAAAAATAATCAATTATCATGTATATGACAAAATCATCATAACATACTGTATCATTTCATAATACTTGAAAACATGCTTTACTCGTAAAATTTTTCATATCATAATACTTTTCATGAAAAAAAACATTCATGCCACACAAAGCTGGGTAAATCATACATTTCATTCTAAAATCATAATTTTCATATAACAGCAGTATTTTCCCAAATATGCATTTATTCCATAATATTCAAATATCATACATATTTTTCAGAAAATCAATTTGCTCATAAATAATAGTAATTTACGTGAAAAATAACTGTTTTAATTTATTCCCTTACTTGGCTACTAAGAAAGTCCTTAAAATATCCTGGTCTAACACCCGTAGGATTTCCTGCTCAATACCATGAAAATGAAAACTCCTAGTACTAAACTTCAGTATTTTCTCGTGTATATCATTTCTTATAACTACCAAAAGACCAAATTTGGCTTAAGAAGTCTTACCTCAATTCAGAGACGAATTTCAACTCAGCTCTACTGACGATCCGCTCCGGTAGATATGGAGAGAACTTCTCTAAGAGCGTCATAGTGACTTCAGATTGTCGAACCGGCGTAAATCCGGCCCGAAATCGAAGAGAGAGAGAAAGGGAGAGTGAGAGCCGAAAGGAGGAGAGAGAGGATGAGATTTTTTGTAAATTTTGATGTATAAATCCGGGTTTTTTGATATTTATAGGATTGGATTTGTCGACGAGCCACATCACCTTGTCGACAAGTCTTTTAATAATTTCGTCGACGAAACCCACTCCTCGTCGACGAAATTCAAACTGCTTAAAATCTGTATCGGTATTTCCTCGTCGACGAATCCCCTGTGTTCGTCGACAAGGCCCTCTTATACCCTTGTCGACGAATCCCCTGTGTTCGTCGACGAGGCCCTGAAAATGTCCCTCGGTTATTCCTTCCTCCTTCTGTTACTGTTTCCATTTCCCTTCCTCTTTATTATTTAAATCCCATTATTATTCGGATTGTCACATAAAAAGGCATAATGGTTGCAAATACTTTTCAATGAGGCTCGAGTGGTTATTTCTTTTGAAGTTTCTCCAAGAATTTGTTCTTTTGGATGACTTTTAGCATATCTCCATTCTTTAGGTAGTTCCAGATTTTCTACAATGTTTTCATTTGAAGTTTCATTATTATTTTCTTTTTTTATTTCAAGATCTTCTTCTTTTTGTGGAATATCTTCTTTTTCATCAATCTTAATTTTATTTTCATAATTATTTGATTCATCAAATGTTATATGTATTGATTCGATAATAGTAAGAGTTCTTCTATTATAAACCCTATAGGCTTTTCTATTTGAAGAGTAGCCTAAAAAAATACCTTCATCAGATTTTGCATCAAACTTTTCTAAATCATCTTTAGTGTTAAGGATAGAACATTTGCATCTAAATACATGAAAGTAGGAGATATTAGGTTTTCTACCTTTCCATAGTTCATACGGTGTTTTATCTATACTTGATCTTATAGACACCCTATTTACAATATAACATGTTGTATTTACAGCTTCATCCCAAAAGTATTTAGGTAGATTATTTCCGTTTATCATTGTTCTTGTCATTTCTTGTAGGGTTCTATTTTTTCTTTCTACAACTCCATTTTGTTGTGGAGTTCTAGGTACTGAGAAATTATGATTTATTCCATATTCATTATAGAATTTATCAACCTCTTTGTTTCTAAACTCCCTACCTTGATCACTTCTAAAACTTGTTACATTATAACCCTTTTCATTTTGTAATTTCTTACATAAGGTGATTAGCATGTCACGAGCTTCATCTTTATTTGCTAGGAATAATACCCAAGTGAATCTTGAATAATCATCCACTATTACAAAAGCGTATTGTTTTCCTCCTAAACTTAAGGTTCTAGTTTGACCAAATAAGTGTAGGTGTAATAGTTCTAGGGGTCTTTTAGTAGATATATACTTTTTCTTTTTAAAGCTTATTTTAACTTGCTTTCCCTTTTGGCATGCATCACACATCTTGTCTTTTATGAATTTGGAATTTGGTAATCCTTTTACAAGAGTTTTCTTTGATAATTTGGATAATAGGTCCATGCTAGCATGTCCTAATTTCCTATGTCATAGTCAACTTATTTCATTCATGGCTGCCAAACAAGTTACGTTTTGATTCATTAGATTCTCAAGATTTATTCAATAAACATTATTTATCCTATGAGCTATAAACAAGATTTTATTTTCTTTAGGATTTTGGATAACACATTTTTCTTTCTTAAAGGTTATTTCAAACCCTTGGTCACTCAATTGGCTAATGCTTAAAAGATTGTGTTTTAATCCTTCTACTAATAACACATTATCAATAGTAATAGAAGGTTCTTTACCTATTCTCCCGATACAAATGATCTTACCTTTGGCATTATCGTTGAAGATGACATATCCTCCATCCTTTTGTCTTAGAGAGGTAAACTTGGTCTTATCGCCGGTCATGTGTCTTGAACACCCGCTGTCCAAGTACCACTTGTCCATTGATGATGTTATCCTAAAACATACCCACAATGGATGATTCATTGTGTTAGTCTTTGGAACCCAAATCCTTTTAACTTTATTTGTTTTATTGTTAATTCTTTTATTAACTTTACATTCTCCTTGTACTTTAACATACTTCCTTTTTAGTGGGCAATCAAATATTACGTGACCTTTAGTCTTGCACATATAGCAAGTAGTGTGTTCATGTTTGTTGTTTTAGGAAGTGCTAGCATAGTGCTTGGCTTCCTTGACGAAGTATCCCATGTACAATTTCTTATTCTTTTTATTTGTTTTACCATTATAACATATTCCTTCTTTATTCCCGTATAGCCTTTATTGTCCAATCATCTTTTCAAAATTATCTTTACCTTTTGTAAAGTTATATATAATTTTTTATTTATCCTCTACTAATTTCTTAAGTTCATTCACTTCTAAATCCATTTTATTCAAGTTTTCCTTATGAGTTTTGCCTAATTCTTCAGTTACTTTACTTACTTCCTCCTCTAACTTCTCAATACAAGAGTCTTTTTTCTTTTTCAATGGTTTTGAATTATTCAAGTTGCTTCAATAGTTCTTTATTTTGATCCTTCAAGGTTATATTTCTTTCAGAAATTTTTATGAATCTTTTATGTAAGGAAAACAATTCAACTTGTAATTCCTTGTATGAGAGCATACTATCACATGACTCATCACAAGATTCATTGCAAGATTCTGTTGAAGACTAGTAAGAATTTACCTCTTTATCATTCGCCATGAAGCATATGTTTGTCATCTCTTGTCCACTTGATTCGTTTTCTGTTTCGCTAGAGCTTGAGTTATCCCAAGTAGCCTTCATAGCTTCCTTCTATTTCTTCTTGTCTTTCTTGAGCAATGGACAGTCCGATTTGATATGCCCTGGTTTCTTACAATGATAACATATTAGGGGTTCATTTTTACTTTTATTTTCTTTTCTACTTGATTCTCCTTTTTCAGTTTTCCTTTTGTTGAAGTTTCTAGGAAATCTTTTATTCCTTCTATAAAACTTACCTAGTCTCTTAGTGATGAATGCTAATTCATCTTGATCTAAGTCACTTGTTTCACTTTCTTCTTCATTTGAGCTATAGCTAGATGCTTTTGGTGCAATAGATTTCTTATGCTTTGGTTCAGGATTTCTTTCTTTTAGAGCCATTTCATAGGTAAGGAGTGAACCTATGAGTTCATTTAAGGAGGTGGTCTTAAGGTTTCTTCCTTCGGTAATTGTTGTAGTCTTTGGTTCCCATATGGAGGGAAGGCCTCTTAAAACCTTCCTAATCATTTTGTAGGTGGTATAAGTTTTTCCTAAGGCACTTAAGGAATTGATTATGTGAGTGAATCTTGTGTACATACTTTATATGGTTTCATCTAAATTCATCTTGAATGCTTCATATTCTCTTGTTAACATGTCTATCCTATTGTCCCTAACATCAATAGTTCCTTCATATGTGACTTCTAATTTGTCCCATATTTCTTTAACCGTTTTACAAGTCATGACCCTATTAAATTCGTTAGCGTCTAAAGCACAATACAAAGCATTTATAGTTCTCGAATTTATTTGAAGCATTTTATAATATGAAACAATCATATCCTTTTTCTCTTTTGGAATCTATTTTCCATCTACTATTTTAGTGGGAATAAGGTCTCCATCCATGACTACTTCTCACGCTTTCCAATCCATGTGTTTGAGGTAGATTTGCATTCTCTTTTTCCGAAAGGTGTAGTTGTGTCCACAAAAGATTGGTGAACGAGTTGAGGATTGGTCCTCTCCAAAAGGAGCTACTCCTATATTTATCATTTAGATCTTTTTATAACTTCTTGTTAAGAATTTGTTATAACTAGGCTCTGATACCAATTGAAATTAGGATAGCTTCCCAAGAGGGGGGGTGAATTGGATTTTTTTAAATTATATTCTCTTTAATACTTTATTTTATATCAACAATCACAACAAGTAATCACAAAATCAATTCAACCACAACCAATCAACAAGATAATCAAAATCTTGATCTTTGTATCAATAGCCCTATAATAAATTGTAAAACACGCTAAATTTATGTAAGCCCTGTGTTATTCCAAACTCACACTTCTTCTTTGTGTTTAGTTTATAAACAAACTTTTAGATTAATAAGTTTAGGATGATCAACCAACGTAGTCCCTTTCGGTTTCCGCAATCAATGCTGATCAAGCCAAAACGAATTATCCTCCAGTCTATTTAACAATCATACACTCATAATTTAACAATTTAAAGCATACACGTAGGTTGTAAGTATTGTTGAAAAATAAAGAGTAAGGAAGAGAGAGAGATACAAAACTTTTACGAGGTTCAGCTTATATCCAGCCTACGTCCTCGCCTTTGGCAAACCACCAAAGGATTCACTAGTTCAATCCCGTTGATGGGTGGAACAATACCAATTACAACCACTCCTTCCTTTAGGCTAGAGTCCGCCTCTCCAAATGATATTCCCTCGTTTGGTCCAACGATTCACAACCTTGAATCGTCTATAAACAAGAACCAAGATAGAGAAAAGTTTGTGTACAAAAGATACTCTCACAATAGAGTAGGTTAGTACAATATTCAATACAAGAATACTTCAAAGTAAATCAAATATAAAAGGGTTGAAGCTCAATACTGAATTTAAATCACCAAATATCTTCCAAGTATTGAAAGATTGGGACTTTGAAGGCTTTATTTCGAAGTTTGTATCAACAGTAACTCAATAGTTGAAGTTGGATGAACACAAAAGAGTTTGAGAGCTTTTTAGAGAACTTTGATTGCTGGAAATTTCTTAGTTTGAAAATTTTTTGAAGGTTGAGGCTATTTATAGATGTTTAAAAATAATTCCTTGTCCCTCAAGTTTCCTTGAAGTAATCCCCAAGTTTTTTAAAATAGTAGTGCCCAAAAAAATCCATTTAAAAAATCTTCCCGTTGGAATTTTATAAACAAACGTTCGAGTGGCAGTCGCATGCCCCAACCTGGCAGTCACCTGCCATAGAAGAAATTTAAAACACAGAACAATGGCAGTCGCCTGGCATGACCACCCAGGCGCCTGGCTATGCTTAGGCAGTCGCCTAGCACCCTACTGCCTCTTTGAAATTTATTCATTTAATTTGGACAGTCGTCTGGCTCTTCTGTTTTGTTAAAAAAAAATTTATTCTTTAAACCCTTCTTTTCTTTGATTTGAAAAACATACTTTAGGGTTTTACTAAAACTTTATTTCCAAGTTTCTTTTGATTTTATGAGAGCTTCAAATCAGTTTATGTTTGAAGTTCACTTGAAGTACTTACATACAAAACATCCTTAAAAACATATTTTTTTGATCTTCAAGTAAGTCCTTGTTCTTCTATCATCTTTGAACTTTTGATTATCTTTCTTTCTTGATCTTTTTGAATCCATAAACTTTATCATCCTTTTGAGTTTTGTCACTACCTTTAAGCTTTGTCTCTTCCTGAAAAACTTTCACTTGAAATAAATCATATTAAACATATCATGATTTGTTATCATCAAAATAAAAATTGTAAGCCTTGTTAGGCGAATAAAACACGTAATAAACATGACACTGCAAAAATCTCAAATTTGTTCAGTTATGTAATAAAATAAAATAAACTCATGTCACACAATTTGTATAATAATTTATAATTTCATAAATTACCTAGGAAATTTTTATAAATATATACGCAGTAAATTTAAATAAAAATGCGGGTATGATCAATTTCACATATTTAATTTAATTTCAATATATTCCCAAAAATCCAATATGATCAAATCCCTACAGTTTAATTTAATTTCAATACATTCCCAAAAACCCGATATGATCAAATCCCCACAGAATAATTTAACTCAGACATATGGAAATAATTGAATTCACATAATCAATTTAAATCATAAATACATTTAAAATTAACCCTGACATAATCTAGTTCACTTACACTAACTCTGAAGTGGTGCCTACAGCGTGCAGAAGACGAAATTTTTTCTGATCAAATCTTTGAAAAGCGGAAGTGGGATTCAGGAATGATTTCAGTTCTTCAATTTTGCATAGAAGAGCAGAGAAAATTGAGATCTAATTTTATTTTATTTTTTTTAATAGAGGAAGCACAGAGGGAGAGAGAGAGAGAGAGAGAGAGTGTGCGCTTTAGGGAGGGAGAGTGAGTAGGGAGAGGGGGGGTGAGATTGCAGAGAGGGGGGGACTAAACTTCCCGAAGGATCAGGAAGTTCCTGATCCTTATGATATATAGGGCAATCCCAATGGTACATGTAAAAGGCCTTATTTTAAAAATAACATGTGATGTTTGGTATCACTCAGGAACCAAAACCCATATATTCTTTTCCAATATAGGGCAAGAAATCAAAGGAAAAAACTTTGAATCAGTTACACCAACTATGGGCAAAAATGTAAAAAACACAAATTGACACAAACGGGTTTGTACCTGATCATATCACCCACAATACAATGGTAACAATCTTCTTCAACAGCTACTCTTCCACCAAAGGGCTCAAGCATGCACAACTACTTTTCTTTTTAGTGGCCTCTCCATTTCAAAAAATAACAGAGGTAATTTTTTTTTTTTTAAAGGAGTGGGTACGAATCAAATGAATCAGTGCAAAAAGTCAACAACCTATTTTCTTTTCTGAGTCATTTTAATAGAGGATTCCAATTTCTTACCTTTTGTAATCTCTCGGCAACCAAACAGAAACAGAACATTCGTACGTAGATAGCAAATGTGCAAAAAAAAAAAACACAAAACAAAAGCGCAATTGTCTTTTCAGTGCCCAAGTGCTTGGGATTGAAACCAAACAACCAATGCATTTGAACGCAATAAGACAACCGGACAAATCTCTCTCTCTCTCTCTCTCAACAGAGCAGAGCAACAGAGGCATGAATGGTGGCAGTGTGGCTTGGCTTCGGTGGTAGTGATGCGTTTGGGAGAACCACTTGGGGAATTAGTTGCAACTAATGCACAAGAAAGAAAGAGGAGGAAGAGTGAAAGGGAAAGACAGTGAGGTGCCCCATCAAACCCCTTCCCCTTTAAGGATAACGACTCCCTGCCAACTTCAGAGCCACACCCATACTTTAAATTGCCTGCTCTCTTTTTTCCCACCCTCTCTGTTTTGCAATTGCTCTGCTCTGCTTCTTGTCACCCAAATCAAATTGGGAATTTTATTTTTATTTTTAAACTCAAAACAGTTACAAGGTTTTTGATTTTTTAGAAATTATATAAGACTATTTAGAATCATGAATTTTAGGGCATGGATTTGAATTTGTGTGGATTTAAAAATTTAAAAAAAAAAAAAAAAAAAAAAACTTTAAAAAATTTGTGTTATATTTTATTGTAATTCACACAAATCAAATTTCAAGATCGGAATTCTATACTTACAAATGTAGAGTAAGAAATTAGATATACAGAAAAAAAAAATAAAAGAATGTTTTCAGGCTTTTCTACATAAAGTTTTAAAATAAAATAAAAAAATGTGGCATTTTTGTCATAACTTGAAACTTAAAAATAAAAAATAAAACTATTTTATGGACAAATAGTGTCAATAAACTTTTTATTTTTATTCATTTTTTTATATAAATATTGTAAAACTGAAAATTTAACTAATTTTTTTAAAGAATAAAATAAAAAATAAAAATTATTTTCACAAACTAAATCACCCCCAACAGACCTTTCATTACCCAAAAGGGTTTGGCATGTGTAGGTATTACAACCTTTTAGGCAACTCATCCTCCATCCAAAACCATTCTTTTTTACTCACAAACTTTACAACCCACCCTCTACACTACACTACACTACATATGATCCAGAAGCCTGCAGTACTCCCCCAAGGCCCTGCGCCTCAATTTCAAATCATCAGATACTGAAACGGAGCACATACATCCTCGCTAGCCAGCTAACTCCTTGCCACATCGAGCAACTTTAATGTGACATCGTGCGTACTTGCTGATGTCCAGACAGATGGAATGTGGGGTGTGCTGACTCTGTGCTCTGCTGCCAGCTCAACCCACACTCTAAATACTTAATTCTTTTATCAAGCTCAGGCTCGCTCACAAAATCTTAAAAATAGAAAAGGCGCCCTCCATGCGAGGCCACAAGAGAACCACATGGCATATTGGCACTATCAGGTTTTGGATGAGTTGGCTCTAAATTTTCTTTTGTTTTTCGTTTATCCTTCTTTTTTCTTCTGTTGGGGCATGTTGGATGTAAGTCTGGTACTTGTTGATTTCCTCTGATCTTATATTTTTTTTCTTTTTTTTTTTAGCTGTTTTCCGAATTTTTTCAAGCGGATAAATGGTAATAGGAGATGTTGGATTTGATTATGCACAAAAATCAATTTTTGATTTCTCAGGAGGGTGTTGTGAAAGTAGTAGTCACCTTCTCCCTCAATTCGATGTAACTTCGTAGTTTGAAAAGCTCGTTCAAATTAAAATTTTAAGTGTTTAGAAAAGATTAAAAAATATAATAATAATAATAAGAATTGGTCTAATCTTAGCTTGACACACAAGAGGGCATTGTTAGTCTTTTCCACTTCGAAAAACCAGATTGTTTACCAAATTAGGTAGCTTGGCAAGGAAAGTACAGTAGTTTGATGGCTATTTTTAAACAAAATGATGGCATGCTGACCCACACCACCCCACTTGATGTAGAGAGTTAGGCTTTGTTATATTGATATAGAAGGTTAATTAGGAAACAAAAAATCTCGAATAAATTCATAGCCTTCTATCTAGAGAATTTGGTTGGGCAAACTTTTAAATGAATGTGATTTTAGAGTGTAAATTGATGTATCTGGCTGGAATGAAATGCTAGGATCTTTAAAGGTGTTAATTTGTGTGTTAGGTACTCGGCAAATGTCTTGTTTGGTCCGTGTATTTTCAGAAGACTTGCAGGCTGCAGCAAGGTTGATCCGTCTTACAACTATCATGTCATTGATTTTCTTTCTATCTATCCTGCTTTTCTTTTTACAGTGGAAAGATTACTTGCTCTCCCTTTTCTTTTTTTTTTTTTTTTTTCTATTTTCTTCTTCGTAGCACTCCTTTCTTTAGTGTAGGCCTGTGTTTTAAAAAAAATTAAAAAATTAAAAAAAAAAAAAAAAAAAGAATTGTGAGTCAACATGCAATAATTTCATTGAATGTTGTTTTTTCCTTTTTGATGGATTTTTGGGGGAAAAAAAAAACACCATTGTTTTGACCTACAATGATTTTAGGTTCAAAATCAGTTTCCAATTTGTGTGCTAACTCAGCTACATTAACAATGCACTTATACTCGAGATTAATCATGTTTAAGCCATAGAATAAAGACAATGGACATTGCAAATATTGTAAGTCTGTATTTGAAAACGAAAATCTTGAATCTTAGATCTAAATTTGTGTACATTCAAACAAAATTCAATACAATTTTTTATAATATTTTTCAAGTTCATACCAACCCCAAAGTCCTAAATACGTAAATAACCAAGCGATGAGATAAGAGCAATGAGAGGATGAATTCAATGTGCGTGGATATTCTATAGATGCCATTTGACTTTCTAGAACCAACTGGCATTATGGCATGGTGGTTCCATCAGTATTCTTAGCAGTTACAGCAGCATTCCTCACTCAACAAACATCATGACTTCTTCAAATCCGGAACAACAAAGGTAATAATGGCCAACACTACGGAGGAAATAACACATAAAAACAGTCAATGAGCAAGAGGGAGAGAGGAATCTTGAAGAGCAATTGGAGGATTATGGAAATGACAAAGCTTTAATCCACCGCCAAGTTTGCACAACCCAAAAGTCTCATCTCCGTGCTCCCCATTTGATTATGGGTAGTTGCTTCTAAGAAAGTGAGATGGTTGGTAGTTGATCAAAGGAGAAAGGAGAAAGGGAATGTAAGGAGAGGCAGTAAAGAAAATTGAAGAAAGTGGGTTGTTAATTGACAGTCATTAAGTTTGACTAATCTTGAATCACCTCTCTAATCATTTTACTTAATTATTTAGAAGCTAATGTTAGAATGATTTAAGAGAATACTTTAGACAAATATAAAGACTAACAATTGCCATGTAGTTCTCATTGTTATCAGTATAGACACAGCATGGTTGGGCATCTCATGAATGATTTGACATATCAATCAAAAACAGCTAAAAAAGTTTGCATATATTCGAATATGAAATGATATTACTTCATTAGTCCATTGTGTTTTTCAAAAATTGTAAAGGTAGTTCTGTAGCCTACATCACTCCCCACTCTTACAAGGGCAAGGAATACTTTCCCAGTTCGCAATTCCAAAAAGCCTTTATAAAGAGTTTGGTTTGGTTGGGTCCACTCAGATTTGAAAGAATTTTTTTATCAAACTATACATTTGATTCGGGAATTTTTAATCAAACAAAGCCATGATTAACAAAAATACAATAAAATTCAAATCATCAAACCCTCTCAAATTTACATCAGTACATGTAAAGTGTTAAGAGGATAATTTAATAATAACACTTAATAAACTATAAAACTACCTGCAACAGCCAACCTTCATAACCATCTAATTTTCTTCCCTGCTCCATCTACATTTTCCTTCTTTTGAAGCAGCTCCATATATAATTTTCCATCTTTTTAGATGCGCACACAATCTTTACTTGTGCATGAGCATGTTGCACATACACACAAACACACAAAGTAATGTAACAAATGTTCGGTTCAATTCAATTTCTATGGTTTCTGAACTTAAAACCAGTCAGTGAATTGAAAATGCTGTTCTAGAACCTGGAACCAAAATATATGCAGGAAACTCACTTTGTTTTGGCTTGATTGGTCAGTCCTTAAAAATTTGTAAATTTTGCTTTCACCCTTGTGCCTATGCATTCTTTTATCATGTCCAAACACCTAGGGTGTTAACTGGTTAAGCAATCTTTAAAACCATGCCTGCAGCTCAGTCAGCAGGTGCTGGGTGGCCCTAAAGACTACAGCCATGAGAGAATCAATTTCTACAGAATGAGGCGCTACTGAAGAAGAATAGGACAGAATTGACAGCCTTGTCTAGCCCATGCAATTGAGGTTAACAGGAGTGCATGAATGATGAAAATCTTTAAGCTTTATTCAGCACTGTATTGGGGAAGATGGCATATTACCGCTCAGCTCAGGCAAATTTTTTTGTTGGCTTAACCACTTCCTGAGGTGAAATTTCTGGTCATGAGGTGATAAAAGGGTTCTGTTAGAGCATTAGGGATCAATCTTAATACTTGGACATGAGTTGAGTTTTATTCAAATCATAGTCATCACAATAGATAGCATCATATTTTGAAGTCGAGAAACACGATACAAAAAAACAACCCAACTCTGATGCATTCAAAAGCTAATGGAAAGTGACTCCCAACATTCACAAAGCATCCATACCAACCTCAAGTTCCTGGGATTGCACGAGCACCTAAGAGCAGGTTGAGTGGCTGCTAGCCTTTATGACTAATATCTGCCATTTCCACTATTTGAGTACACAGATTTCAAAAATAACATTGAGCTCTATACTTGACAGGAAGTAGCCAATAGCAGACACCAGGTTGCTCCCAAGAAGGCAAGTGAGCTTACACTGGAGTCAAGCCAACCACGCCTGCACACAAATACAAGTTGAGAATTCGAGAATGTCTTTATGGTAGGGTAAGCTCGCAAGAAGACATGTATAAGCACTCATAATCACAGAGTTTAAATTCCAAAGGATATGCCCATTACACACAGATGCTGAAGCTGGTAGAACACAATTATGAAATTTTAAAAATATCAGCACCACACTGGGCACAGCGCAATTAAAGTGCATGTGTGACATAGGACAGAAGTTGAAATTCAAAATCTAAGAGAGAGAGAGAAGAAAAAAGAAAAAGAAAGACTAAGGGAGAAGACAGAAGCAGCAGCAGTGTAGGACAGAAGCTAGAAAAAACAGAACAGAGATCAAAAACAGAGGAAGATCGGGAAAAGGGAAGGAAGAAGATAGCTATTAATACATTATAATGAAAATACTTATACCCCAATATTACAGCAAATATTTACAAAATAACCCCAACTAAAACATATAATTACAAAATAATCCCAACAATACTCAAAATAAACCTAAATTAGCTAAAGTTTTAAACCCAAACTACAATAAAAATCCCACTTACAGTTTAAACATTTTAAGTTCTCCATTGGTGGTTCTCCATCAAACTCCCCTTGTTAGAGGAAACTTGCCCTCAAGTTCTGAACTGTCATAGTAACTTTAACTCCGTAACAAAGTTGAACACATGGGCAAATCAAGAGGTGGCATGAACAGCATTATATCATCAACCACCATTGGAGAACAAATAAAAAGAACCTCCAACAGCAAGTAGAATAGAAGGCTGCAATGTCCTCTGATAAAATACAAGTCCTCCAAACAAGAAATCAATTTAATATCCAACTCTATTGGCAGCACAAGCAAATATGCACTTGGTCTATATTCTAGAATGATGGACAACATTTCCCTAGATTTGGTTGAACAAGATGTGGAGAGAATATGCAAGGGATGGAGGCACAAATTCACTGGATGGAGAAATAATCTCAAGGGGATTTTCAACAATTCGATCCAAGATTAAAGAGTTTTCAACAAACTCTAAAGCAACCAAGTGTTCCTCACTCTTTGGGTAAAAATATGGAAAATTGAGGATGAAGAGCAAGGTCACAAACATGTGTTCCAGTGGTTGGAAACTCATCTTGAATTTCATTGCAAGTATTTCATTGCAAGTCTCAACAACCAAGGTTGGAGACAAGTCAAGGTCCATCTCTAACCTAGAGTACCAACAAATTTCAGGGTCACTAAAAACAAGTAGCCTTGTTTTGATAAAAAGATCCACGACTCATCTCCACTGAAGAATCCAAAATCTCATAATATGCAAATCATTTTACGTAGTCATGATACTTAGTTATGCAACAATTTGCATAGGCATTTCTGATATTTGATTGTTTAGTGTTATCCCAAACAATTTAAGTTTTCTCTTGAACATCTTGGGCAGGCCTAGGACTACCACATGGCCATTAAGAAATTGATAGACATGAATCCCTTTAAGATTGGAAGTGGTGTCATGGGTTGGTGGCTGGACAAATCTCACAGTTTCCAAAGCCATGTGTTAACCCTAAAGTACAGTAGTAGGACGTTCAAGAATTTGCAAAATAATATGCTTTCAGATTTCATCCCTCAACCCTTTCTCTAGGTTCCTCACTAAGAGAGCACCAATAAATGAGGTCTCCAAATTTAAGGTAATATTCAATGGCACTAGAAGAAAGTTGCTACTACGTCGTTGGTCCACTAACTGCCCCTATATGAATATGGGGCATACTCCTCTCTTAAAATATATTTCGTTCCAAACCATGTCGTTATAGGAGTTTCTCCATGACAATGTTTGTCCCTTTCAATTTTTTGCCAACATTGCCTTACTAAACCAATAAATTTTGATTTAGCTAAATAGATACTCTGGTGGTCAGACAATCCATACCAATTAAAATAGTTCTCCATGTCAGCCAACCAATCCAAGAAAGAATGACAACTTGAACAACCATCTGAAAATACCGTAGGGTTCTATCGTGGAGAAATTGGGAAAATTTTAAGAAGGGAAAATTGTAAGAGAAAATAGGTTTTGAACACTTCGACGGGATCTACCTCCAAATTAGTCAAAGGCTATGAATTACGTAATTTCTTGGATGGAAAAGCAACGTAGGGTTACATATATATAGGGTAGGGAAACCTACTCCTATTAGGAATGTAAAATATCCCAATCCAAGTCCTTAATGGACTCAATCCCAATTGATTGGGGAATCCCAACATTAAACAATCCTAACATTAAATAGAACTCATTGGGAATCATAATAAATTAATTAGAAATCCCAATTGATTTGGAAATCCTATAATTAAATAGAAAATCCCAATTGATTTGGGAATCCTAACATTCTCGCCTCCTTCAAATCAACCTTGTCCTGAAGGCTGAGCAGAAATAAACTCTGGGAATCTCTCCTCCAAGGATTGATAAGTTTTCCAAGTTGCATCTTCAAATGGTAAGTGAGACTAGTGAACTAAAACTTCTATGATGTCTCGACTTCTATGTTTGACCACCCAGCAATCCAAAATTGCTTGTGGCTGCACTTGAACCTCACCTGTAGGTGCAACATCAGGCAAGTGACGCTGCCCAGTAACTTGCTCCCCTAACTTCTTTTTCAGGCAAAAGACATGAAAAACTGGATGTACCTCAGAACCTATTGGTAAATCAAGACTATGAGCAACAGGGCTTATACATTTTAGGATCTCATAAGGCTCATAGAATCGAGGAGACAACTTCATTGTGAACAGTCACAGCCATCTGTCTATGGGGCTATAGCCTAAGAAATACCCAATCTCCCACTGAGAATTCCCTTTCACTATGGTGCTTAACAGCTTGCTGTTTTATATAATCTTGAGTTGCAACAAGATTTTAATTGAGGAGCTGAAGCACTTTGTCTAGATCATGTAACTCCTTGTCAACTTGATCAACTCTAGATGATCCAGCTAAATACCTAGCAAGAACAAGCGTAGTTTGACCATAAATAGCCTCGAATGGAGCGAACTTGATGGAGGAATGATAAGTGGTATTATACCACCATTCTGCCCATGGGAGCCATCACACCCAATCCTTCGTTTCGTCGCTAGCAAAGCAACGAAGATAAGTCTCCAAGCACCTGTTAACAACTTTAGTTTGCCCATCTAATTGTGGATGATATTATTGATATGTAGTGCTCATGTTTAATTGTGTTCCATGCAAATGGAAAAGCACCTTCCAAAAGTTGCTAGTAAAGACTTTGTCACAATCACTGACAATAGTCTAAGGAATTCCATGCAACTGGACAATATTCTCAACAAAAGTGCGAGCAACACTTACAAACAATATAAGGTTGAGTTATAGCACAAAAATGAGCATATTTTGTGAGACGATCCACAACAACAAAAATAGTAGACTTAACATGAGAATATGGTAGTCCCTCAATGAAATCCATAAAGATGTAAGCCCAAACTTCTCCTGGAATAGGAAGAGGCCGTAAAAAGCCTGGACTCACCATGGTTTCCCCTTTTTGTCATTGAGAAACATACATTTTGCAACAAACTTTTTGATTTTACCCTTCATTCCCATCCAATAAAACTCCTAAGAAATGCACTTGTAGGTTCTAAGAAAACCAGAGTGGCCTGCAGCCGATGATGCATGCAATTCTTGTAGTATGGTTTGCTTGTGGGCTAAATTAGGCACTAATAAAATCCTCACTTTACGCAATAAGTTTAAATAGTCCCAAAGATAAGAAGGGGCTGAAGTTGGCCCTTTTGTAGCTTTTGGATAATACCTCTAGTCTCCACATTTTGCCACCATTCCTTCCTAATTTGTTCAAGAGTAGTACATACAGGTTTTGAAATAGCTATAAGTTCAACTTGTTCAAAAAGTTGTGAGAGTGCATTTGCCACCACATTCTTAGTCTTTTTCTTGTAAATAATCTCATAGTCATAGCCCAACAACTTAGTGACCCACTTTTGTTGTTCCATGGAATAGATTCGTTGCTCCAAAAAATACTTCAAACTTTTGTGATCAGTTCAAATTTTGAAATGCCAACCAATTAAACACAATCTCCACTTTGTAACTACATGCACTATGGCTAGCACCTCTTTGTCATAATTCATAAATAGACATGCCAACGGGGGATGGGGAAAGAGCCTTACAGGTAAAAGCAATGAGGCATCTGTCTTGCATCAAAACTACACCAATGCCAACTCCTGATGCATCAGATTCAGTGATGAACACCTTGTTGAAATATGGCAGAGCAAGAACTGGTGTGGCGGATATTGCATGCTTAAGCTTAGCAAAGGCTTGTTTAGCTTCCTCACTCCATTCTTTTTCAATGGAGCACTAATCTTTCCACAATCCTTGACAAACTTGCACTAGTAACCAGTTAACCCCAAAAGTCCTCGTAGCATTTTAATTGTTTGTGAAATAGGCTAGTCTATCATCACTTGTATTTTAGAAGGGTCAATTGAAACACCTTATTGGGAAACAACATGCCCAAGGTATTTCACATGTGATCAAGAAAAACTACATTTAGACTTCTTGACAAACAGATGATGCCCACGAATAGTGGTGAGTACAATTCGCAAATGACATGAATGATCTTCAAGAGAAGCAATATATCAGGATATCATCAAAAAATATAAGAACAAACTTACATAGGTAAGGTCGAAAAATGTCATTCATGAGACATTGGAAGCTCGAAGGCGCATGGGATAATCCGAAAGGCGTAACCAAGAACTCGTAATGGCCATCATGTCTTCTGAATGTCATCCTTATGTATCTGAATCTAGTGATAGTCCGATCTCAAGTCGAATTTGGTGCTGCTGGGCACCTCCCAACTCATCTAGCAATTCATCCACAACAGGGATAGGATATTTATCCTTCACAATGTTCTTGATCAGTGCTCGATAATCAACACACATCCGCTAAGAGCCATCCTTCTTCACCAACAAGACAGGAGAAGAATATGGACTGAGACTTGGTTGAATTATGCTCACATCTTACATTGCTTTCACTATCTTTTCTGTTTCTACTTTTTGAAAACAAGGATTGCAACAAGGACAGATATTAGTAGGGACACTACCTAGCAATAGAGGAATACGATGATCAGGTGTACACTGAGGTGGCAATCCCCATGGCTATGCAAATAGGTCAAAAAATTCTAAAATAAGAGAGTCTAGCCCTTCATCCTATCCAGATTGATGTTGCCACTTTGGTGCTCGAAGCTGCAACAAGCAACCATGTCACTCCTTTTTAAGGAGCCTCTCCATATGATGGCTTGAAACTATAATGACATTACGCTAACGTTTGCCTTTAAAAGTCACTCTCTAGTCATTCACGGCAAACTTTATAACCAATTTAGAGAAATTCCAAACTATATCACCTAAAGTCCTCGACCATTCAATACCCAAAACCACTTCATAGTCTTCTAGTGGCAGCAAAAAGAAATCAACATACAAGCCATGGTTTTGCATAGTAGTTTAACCTTCGCACACTTGCTCTGGCATGTCAAGGTCCTTCCATCTGCAACCTTCACATCAAACTTTTCCCATTGCTCCACAAGATAAGCTAGTCGTTTAGCAATTTTAGTGTCCATGAAATTATTAGTGCGACCCTTATCAATTCAGGTAGTAACAAGACAGTGTTTTAGGAAGCCACTAATTCTCATGGTTTGAGATTAGCATAAGCAACTAAAGCATGAACTAAAGAAGTTATAGATTCATCATTATCATCATATTCCATACCTTTCTTATCTAAATAAGGGGGGTCATCCTCATCCTTTTCTGATTCCTCCACTAGTTCAATCATCAATAGTTGTCCCTTTTTGCAATGGCTCCCTCTATGCCACTTTTCATCACATTGCCAACACAAACCTTTTGTCATTCTCTCTTTAAGTCCCTCCTAAGTCAGTCTTTTGGCGAGAGGATTGCGAGGAGTAGGTGGTGTGATAGTGCTGCTGACATTATTTTTGCTAATGGTCTTGTTGGAGCATCATCATTCTTCTTCCAACTTCTCTTCTTCTAACTGTGCAAAGGAAATTGCAACAGTCATAGTTTGGGGCCAAGGTAATTTGACCTCGCACCGAATGTCACATAGGAGACCTTCAATAAAAGTACCGACGAGTTGGCTTTCATTCCAATCTTTAATCTTGTTTGACAGCTGCTTAAATTGAGTCTGGTACTCCAAGAAGGTACTAGTTTGGTGTATTGTAGCAAGCTCTCCATCGATGTTCTCATATCCAATGGGCCCAAATCAGACAAGTAATCCAGAAACAAATTCTACCCATAAAGGCATTCCATTACAAGCTTCAACCTAGTCATACCATTGAATAGCATCACCATCCCGACTAATAGAAGCAATCTCAACTTTAGATGTTTTTAGAGTGCAGTGAAAGCAAAAGTATTTTTCAACCCTAGAAACCCAACCAGTAGGATCATCACCATCCCACTGAAGAAATTCCACCTTCATACAAGAAAAAAAACAATCACGCTCTCCTTGATAACCTCCTTTGCTATGATTAGCTAATGTAGAGGCATCATCTTCTCTCTTTGTGGGAAGATTTCATGAGTAGTATGGAGAGCAATGCCTAGATCTCTTCAAATTGAGACTTAAACATATTGCTAAGTCCAGCCTTTAGCCTAGTGTTAGGGGGTGACATTGTAATGGGGATTTAACGGGTGAGTCAGATGGCTTTACATGTATTCTCTAGAGATTTGTGAATGAATATCAAACTACTTGTGTTATGACTTGTTTAGTGTTCTCTCATTTGAATAAAATAAGTAGTCTCTATTTTATCATTGAGCATGAATGTCTCTTGTCTTCCTGATCCATCGATGTCCATATTAATATTTCATGATTAAGAGTGGTTGCTTGTACTTATGGGATGCTCACGTTGCAGGTTTGAATGAGTGACTATTGGTTGACTCTGTTGGGGAGAGCCTCGACAAGTGTCGCGCGGCCCCTTAGTTGAGTCTAATCTAGGGGTCCGTGACAGTTGGTATCAGAGCACGGCATGCATAAGCACCATAAACGGCAGAATGAAAACTTCAAAGTCTGTAAAGATAGAGCGCGTTGAGGCGCTGGAGGCAAGAGTGACAAACCTTGAAACCTTGGAGACAAAGTTCTTCGAACTCCAAGCGTTTGTGATACAAATGTCAAAAGAGAGGCGAGCCAATAGAGTTTGAGGCCACCAGAGAGAACACTAGAGGAACCCTCTATAGTGTATCTAAGCTTGAGATGAGAATTGTGGAACTTGAGAAATTCATTCCACATATAAATTCCCTGGAGAAAAGACCAATAGAGCTTGAGGTCTTCCAACGGAACATGGAGCAATTGGAAACCTTCGAGAATAGGCTGAAACAAATTGAGGGCATAATGCCATTTATTATATCCCAAGGGGGAGAGCCAATAGAGCTTGAGGCCTTTCTACGGGAATTAACTGATGATTTCTATGTGCTTGTAGAGAATGTCAAAGAATCTATTAGCACCATGAAAGAGGATTTGAAGGAGGTGGGTAATCTACGAAACATGACAGATTAATTTCAGAATGACTTACAAGAGGTGAATTCTAAGCTAAATGCAGTGGCCTAGATGTCTCGAAGGCCCATAACCGATACTTGTGGGAGAACCCGGATTAAAGTGCCAAAACCTAAATGTTTTGGGGGTGCTCAAGATGAAAAAGAGTTAGACAACTTCGTCTTTGATCTGGAACACTACTTCAAGTGCTCAAGGATTGACATAGAGGAGGACCGAGTTAATATTACAACAGTATATCTTACTGAGGATGCTAAATTGTGGTGGTGAACCAAATGTGAAGACATGCAAAACAATCGGTGTACCATCAATACTTGGGAAGAGTTGAAACATGCCTTGAAAGAACAATTTTACCCAGGGAATACAAAGTATATGGCGCGTTGCAAGGTGTTTGAATTACAGCAGACAGACCCGATAGGGAAGTATGTACGAGAGTTCCAGGCCCTAATGCTCGACATCAAGGATATGGGGGATTCTGATACAGTCTTCCATTTTCTTCGAGGACTCAAATCATGGCCAAAGAATGAGCTGCGAAGACAAAGGAATTCGTGACCTTCCCTCGACTCTCGCAGCAGTTGAAAGATTGGAGGATTTCTCAAGTCAGACCCTTGCAATGAGGGGACAGTTAAATGACTACTCGAATGGTTCTCGAAAAAAGGAAATACTCAACACCTGACGATCATGAACAAAGATCTTCTCGGGTGTATAGATATACAGGCAGGGAGAGCGACAAGGGATCTAATAGCTTCTTAAGCAATAGGGGACGCAAAACAACAAGAGAGTAGAATGACAAAGATGCAAGGAGTGGGGTGCGTCGACTGCCACTTGCTTGTTTTTTGTGCATGGGGCCCCATCCTGTAGTAGAAGGCCCTGAGCGAAAGGCCTTGAATGCCTTGAAAACAATCCAAGAGGAAACAGAAAACTTGAACACCGATTTGGGAGAAAATAAGGGTATGGCAGGCGCCCTAAGGCTTTTGGGGAGTCCTCAAAAGCCCAATTAGCCCATGGAATGGGGGAAAAGTACATGCAACTTTTTGTGAACTTATGTTTCCTATCAAATGTATTACTTTTGCAGTAGTTTTGTGAAATATGTTGCTACTAATAATGTCTTGTTGAGGTGGTGACAGATGAATAGCCTAGATGACCATGACAGTTTGAAGCTAAGAGATTTGGTTCTTGGAGAGCCCCATGTCCATGAAGAAGATCAATATAGATGGAAATGCAAGAGATAAACCCTTCCGTAAATGAAAACAGTAGCCAGAAACGTAGCGAAGATCCTTGCAGATAAAGTCAGCAAAGGTGCAGGTCGTCAACAACAACACTTGGTTAGGAGAAGAATGGGGGTGACATGACGGAAGACTTTTCAGCAGCCCACACAGAAGATCCAAGAACTCATGAACTTCAAGACAACAACAACAAGAACTCATGAACTTCAAGACAACAACAACAAAACCTAAAGACTGAAGACTCTTTACAACAAATCAATGAGGTCGTCAATAAAATGAGTGGGGGAGAATGTTAGGGGGTGACATTGTAATGGGGATTTAACGGGGGAGTGAAATGGCTTTACATGTATTCTCCAAGGATTTGTGAATGAATATCAAACTACTTGTGTTATGACTTGTTTAGTGTTCTCTCACTTGAATAAAATAAGTAGTCTCTATTTTATCATTAAGCATGAATGTCTCGTTTTCCTGATCCATCGATGTCCTTATTAATATTTCATGATGATGAGTGGTTGCTTGTACTTATGGGATGCTCACGTTGCAAGTTTGAACGGGTTACTATTGGCTGACTCTGTTGGGAAGAGCCTCGACAAGTGCCGCACGGCCCCTTAGTTGAGTCTAATTTGGGGGTCCGTGACACCTAGCTTCCATCTTGGACTCTGCAGAATTTTCTAAGGTCATTTTTTATGAGTGAAGATCAAGAATTCCAAGATCTTGCTTTTATTGGCGAGTTAATGGCATCCAAAAGAACACCGGCCATGATGCCAAATGATAAGATTCTAGGGTTTTACTGTGGAGAAATTGGAAAAATTTTAAGAAGGGAAAATAGTAAGAGAAAATAGGGTTTGATCACTTCAGGGGAATTTGTCTCCAAATTAGCCAAAGGCTATGAATTATGTTATTGCTTGGATGGAAAAGCCCCGTACAGTTACATATATATAGGTAACTCCTATTACAAATGCAAATACCCCAATCCAATTCCTTAATGGACTCAATCCCAATTGACTTGGGAATCCTAACACATTAAATAAAAATCCCAACATTAAATAATCCTAACATTAAATAGAATTAATTGGGAATCATAATAGACTAATTAGAAATCCCAATTGATTTAGGAATCCTATCATTCAATAGAAAATCCCAATTGATTTAGGAATCCTAACAGCATCAAAATCACAAGACATCTAGGTTTTATAAATTGTTGAGAACTACCAACTAAATGGGAACTAGACAGCGGGAATTGACTAATCATTTTCTTTTAAACAGGAGAGAAAAATGGACTAATGCAAAATCAAAAAAGTACAAATTAGATAAAGTAACTTTAAGTCAATTTCTATGAAACCCAAGTACCATTAGCTTATGCAACATTACCAAAAGTTCCTTGTGCTGAGTTCCAAAAGATTCTTTAAATATTTCACTTCAGTTTCTCACAGATACTCCAAAAGAAACTAATAAACTTGAAATGGTGCTGGTACATTGAATTATCTCCCAAAAGTATGAATCAAACCATCAAAGATGGAGTTCTTGAGACCAGCCTCAAAATCTCACGAAGCAAAACCAGTTTGTTGCTGTAAATCTCAAAATAACACAGCCTGACATCTATCTGAATGTTGGCAGGCCTCTCAAACACTTAAATTTGCATTGGCAGTCCAAGATTTGGTAATAAAGATCAAAATATCTTGAAGACAAGTCAAAATATCACCAAAAAAATCCAAAATATCATGGATAAATTCATATTACTACAGCTCTGAAAGTTGCACAAAGTGCTCACAGGCTGAATTTAACCTCAAGAATGTGAACCAAACTTGATCAATCAGTTTTCAATCAAACAGCTTTAAAATCTCAGGAGAAAAACCAAAATATCATGGGTGGGATCAATTTCTTGCAGCCTTTGAAAGCAGGAGACGACTGGCAATTTTATACATGCACATTGCTGGCACATGGGGCACATGCCCATGTGCCTCCAGCAAGGGTCCTCCGGTGATGGTTTTCTGGATGGAGGTTTAAAGGGTGGCAAGTCAAATGGTAGTGGCAGTGTCAAAACAACTCAGAAAGGTTGGATTTTGAAGGGGTCAATGGCTGGATATTTTCAGGTGGCATGTAGGGCCACACGGCCCACACCCCTCAGCAGATGAAGATGACGCTTTAAGGACTAGTGTTTCAGGGTTTCTGTCTTTAGTAGTGAGGAAGGTGCTGTGAAATGTTGACTAGAAAATGGTGTTCGAAAAATGAGTGGCACAAGCTACAATTTTGACAGGAAGTTGCAGATTAACAGCCCACGTGGTGATCGTGATATATGAAAAACATATTGACGGAGAACCCAGAGAACTGTAGATGTTTATATTGTAATTGGGATTATTATTTTAGTTTCGTAAAAATTCTGGTTATTTTGGAAGTTTAGTTAATTAAAGTTTAATTTGTCTTTTTTTAAGTACTTTGGCAGTTAGGTTCACATTGTAATGTTGGGCTACGAGTATTTTCATTGTAATGATTAGTAGTGTTATCAATTTGAGTTCCAGAATCCATTCTCTCTAATATGAGCCCTCTCTATCTTCTCCTTCATCCTCCTCCTCCTTTCTTCTTCCTTCTTCACTATTTCTGATCTTTTCACTGCGGCTGATCTTTTGCTGTTTCTGATCTCTCTGTTCTGTTCTCTTTCTAGTTCCTGTCCTACAATGCTGCAGCCTCTTTCTTCTTCTTATTCTTCTAGTTCTTCTTCTTCTTCTTCTTCTCTCTCTCTCTCTCTCTCTCTCTCTCTCTCTCACCCCCCCCCCCCCCCCCCCTGAACTCTGATTCTGAATTTCAATTTCTACTTCTGTCCAACATGTCCTACATCAATTTGGTATCAGAGAGAGAGAGAGAGAGAGAGAGAATTACAAGAAGAAGGAGAAGAAGAGAGATTAAGGGAGAAGAAAGAGGCTGCAGCCGCGAAGGGCAGAAACTAGAAAGAGAACAGAACAGAGAGATCAGAAACAGAGGAAGATCAGAATAGAAGGGAAGAAGACAAAAGGAGGAAGACGGGGAAGAGGGAGAGAGCTGCATGAGAGAGAATAGCAGTCTAGATTCTGCAATTCAAATTCGTAACTATTAATAAGTCACAAAGAAAATATTTATACCCCAACATTACAACTAAAACAAATAATTACAAAATAACCCCAACTAAAACATATAATTACAAAATAACCCCAGAGTACTTAAAATACAAAAACATAAATTAACAAAACTCCTAAAATAACCAGAATTATTCTAAATTAAAATAAAAATCCCTGCTACAATATAAACATCTGCAGCATGGTTGGTATGTAAGAATGGAATGGAATCGGAGAGAGTGGAATCGAATTCATCACTTGAATCCATCATTCTCTCCATTCAATTTTTCATTTCATTCCTTTCCTACCCCATTCCATTCAGTTAAACCAAACAAGGCACTAAGGACCTGTTTAGTTTTGGAAAACATTTTCCAATTTCCAATTTTTAGTTTTCCAAAGAATTATAAAAACTTTAGCTTATTTTTAAATTTTTCAAGATTCATATTAAAAAGATACAAAATAAAGAGTTTGTTTAAATGTGTGGAACAAATTTTTATTTTTTATTTCTAGATTTCAAAATAATCACAAAAAAAACAACTTGTTTTCTAATTTTCCAAAATTTATATAAGGTATACTTAGAATTATGGATTTTGGGGCTTGAATTTGGATTTGTGTAGATTTAAAAGAAATTTTATACATAATTCACACAAATTAAAGTCTAACATCCGAATTCCATGCTCCCATACGGAAAGTAAGAGCTCGATATCTAGAAAAATAACGAAAAGATGTTTTCCAACTTTTCTGTATAAATTTGGAAAATTGGAAAACGAGGTGGCATATTTGTAATTATTTGACAAAAAAAAAATAAAAATGAAAAATAATATTATTTTCACAAGCAAATAGTGTCAAAACTACTTATTATTTTTCATTTATTTCATTCAAATGTTGTAAAAATGAAAAATTAGCTAACTTTGCTGTAATTTTTTTGATAAACTAAAATGGAAAATGAAAATTGTTTTCCAAATCTAAACGGATCCTAAAGTTCTCCATTGGTGGTTCTCCATCAATATGTTTTTCATATAGTTGCATCTTAAAACAACAAAGAGTTGACAGACCAAAAAGAAATCCCCTTAGGCACGTATGATGTCCCAAGCCTAATGCAAGGTTTGACATCTCTTCCCTGGAGAAATCATTTCATGAGCGTATCATGGATATCCAAAAGAATTCTCATGATAAATTCTTTCTTCAAATGAAAAAAAAAAAAAAAATACTTCTTCAGATTTTTTATTGGTTTTAATATTCATTGTGTCCATCAGACAGTCAAAAATTCTATTAACATATGCAATATCTGGGGTTACCAACAATATTTCATGGAATTTCTTCTATAACAAAAATGTATGTCGATGAATCAAGATGCATGTAGATATTTTGTTGAGAAATTTGAAAATGTAGATATACCACAAATATGTTATTGATAACTGTACCCTCACGTAGAAATATAAAAATATAATTGACAAAATTCTTCTCTTTTGAATTTTAGCATACTGAGTTTTACAGTTCAGTACGATCTTTGGTGATTCAGAAGCCTAATTGTTTCTTCCTGTATTGATCTTCGAAAAGGCTGGAACTTACTTGCGAATGTGCCTCTACGTATGTATGTGTGTGTTTCTAAAGAATGTCTTAAGCTCTTCATGATTTTATTAGCACTTATGGCATAAAATGTGGCTGTCAAATACCTTTAAAAATACGGGAAAAATACAAAATACATCCTGGTAAGGTATAAGTCCCCTAAACCCTAAACCTGAACAAGTTATACCTCCTATCCAATGAGAACATGTAGAAATTATTTGGATTACATAGTCACCAACAATGTAAGTGAGGTGTTTGGTGGCATGCATCTTGACCAATTGAATATGCTAGCAATTTGAAGGAACTCAAAACTCTTTAAGGACTGAAGTGTGAAGAATCCAAATAAGGGTACACATGCTTGGGGAACACCTCAGACTTGTGAAGTATTTCCGGTCGCAGGCCTTGTTTGTGATTCTACTGTGTTTTGCTGCTTGTATTTTATCTGATGTTTGGGATAAATAAATGAATGTAAGATGTGTTTGTTTGCCCATGTAATACAAAAACAACCAAGCCTTAATCCCACCACGTGGTGTCAGCTGCATGAATCTTCTTCCACCATTCTGCACGATCTAGAGCAATATCCGCCGAAAGGTGGACTGCTCACAAATCCTAGTATCTCAGTCTGTATTTTATGTCTACATCTGCTAACAACAACTAACTCCTCCACATTCTTGCATTATTTGGCCTACATAGCATGGGTCGAAAGTTGAAACCATCTTAACCGCCCTTATCTTAAAATGAAATAATTTACCACAGTTGTATTCATTCATTGACTTATTGTTGAACTCATTGGTCACACCCAGTTTTGATTATGACAAATACTCTTGATACTGATAATTATACTGAGAAGTGCATGCAGGTTCACCTTGTGCACGCTTTAGGACTGAAAGACATATCATGATGGCGTGAGGTGTTCGTGCCGAAGAATGAAGACTGATGTGATGTATTTTGTATTCATTTGATTATTTCTTCATTCTGGGATGTAATTTATTATGAACTGTGCGCGTGTATGACTTGTAATAATTTGCATCATGCATGGTAGGTAGGTATGCTCAAAATGACCATAGTTGGACTCTAGGTACCTACACAGTCCTTAGGTCTCTAAACAAATGCACAAAAAGTCCCCATTAGCATCTTCATATCAGGGGAATTACAACTGGCTAAAATTGGACTGAAAATTGAAAAGGTTAAGAGGGTTCGGGCGACCGAACCTATACCGTGTAAAGCGGCTCGGGCGACCAAACAAGTCAACATGTTGACTTAGCTTCGAGCGACCGAACCTCTTTTTGAACGTATCTTTTTCAGGCACCCGAGTGCTCCTCAGAGCACTTTTCAACTACTCGGGCGACCGTCTGTTTACGTTCAAATAGAGGCTCGGGTGACCAAACTACCTAGTTCGATTAACCGAACTCAGCTTCGGGCACTCGAACCTCGAACATTTGGCTACTGACTTTGGTTCATCCAACCCGTCCTCAACTCGGGCACCCGAACCTCTTAAAATTGAATTTTTGACTGTCTGTTAGGGCACCCGAACCTCAGGCCGGGCACCCGAACCTTGCGGGTTAAAATAATTTTTATAGATTTTTAAAATGGGGTAAACTGAGTTAATTTTCTTAATGGTCATTTAGACAATTCTAATTATACCGATTGTGTCTCCAACGGTCAAAAAATCTCTCTTGCCTATATATACCAGTTCATTTGTCTTAATTAGTAAGGGATTAGAAAACTTGATTAGGGCAAAAATTCTCACAACTCTCAAAACCCTAAAAACCCTATATTAGCCAAATACTACTTGAAAACACTCACATACTCATTCTCTTTCTCTAAGCATTGTGAGTATCTCTATAAGGCTATTGTGCTTAAACTTCTCTAGCTTATACTATCTCTTGGTATATTGATTGATTGACTTTATTTGAGAGTATAGCCTAAAAGTTCTTCCACCGATTTCATTTGATAAATCTAGTGTGGAAAGACTTTGATGGTTTTGGTTCTTGCATTACTGTTGCAAGTTACCTAAACCTAAATTTTGTGTGCAAAATCAGATCAGGGTTTTAAATATGCTAAGCAAGATAAATCAAACAAACTCAATAGGATATTTCAATGTATAAAGCACAATGGAGTTGTTTTCAAATAGTGTGTTTCAAATCTTGCTTAGTTATACATTCTAAATCTGGACTGAAAATACATACTTGATTGAGTGTTTAGCACACATTAGAACACTGAACATATTTACATATCATTCGTGCTTGCATTATTGACTGAGTTATATTGGTGCACACATCTGCTTTTGTTGAAGCGCATTTACATGTACAAACAATTTATACACATTGGTTGTATTCAAGGCATGGGCCTAAAGAGGGAGACTAACCTTGTGGAACAGTCCCGGATTGGCTTGGACCCAATTAGAAAAGCTAGGTACGTCATCCTGTTAAGGCGTGTCGGTTGAGGTCAGCTTCATAAATTGACCTAGTTGTATAGGTGCCGCTCCACTCGTTTAAGAGAGCATTATAGTGGTAATCCTTATGCTGGTGTGGCCAAGGCAAGGACGTAGGCACAGTTGGCCGAACCCCGATAACATATCGTACATGTTCTTTACATTTCCGCAATTTACATTTACTGCATGTGTATGTGTGTTTGATGATTGCATAGACTAACCCTAAGCTAAATTACATTGTTGTTAAAATCAGTAGACCTAAGCAACAAATTTTTAAATACCCAATTCACCCCCCCCTCTTGGGGTTGCACCATAACTATCAATTGGTATCAAAGCCTCGTTACTTAGACTTAAATGTTATTTAGTAAAAGATCATGATGGCTCGTGTTAGTGCATCCTCTTCTTGTGAGGGAAGATTAGTCACACACCCACATGTATTCTGTGGTATTGATTATGCTATATGGAAATTTAGAATGACTATGTATTTAAAAGCCCTAAATTGGAAATTTTGGAAAGTCATTGATCAAGGTGATTGTGTGCCTATGAAGTCTATTGGGTGTACTGATGTTCCTAAATCTGAGTTAGAAATGAATGATCATGATAGGGACTTAGTACAGGTAAACTTTGATGCCATGAATACCTTACTGCATGCTTTAGATTCTAATGTTTTATGTGAGGTTATGGCTTGTAGTAGAGCTAAGCAGATTTGGGACGAACTTGAGTGGAAATATGATCCGTCCATGCAAAAGGGGGTCATCTCTCCATGCGACTCAGGCTCCACTGATCTTAAGGAAGGTAACCAGTGTTATGTAGCTTTAACCAATAATGAGGTTACTTCAGTTCCATCTGTCTTAGTAGATGAACATGAGCATGATTCTTGTGTTGATTTAAATACCGCATCTGATACTGAATCATGATAGCACTGATAGTGAAAGCATGCCTACTTATGAGGAATTGCAAATTGAATATCTTAGGACTCATAGGTTACTTGTTAAATGTAACAAGAAATATTCTACTTTGGAAAACAAGTATGAGGCATGCATGAAAGAACGTGACTCTAAAGTTCTTGCTAAAAGAGAAAATATTTTGAAAATCAATAGTCTAGAAAGCAAGAATGAATCATTAGAAAATGAGATAACTATTTTGAAATCTAAAATTTCTAATGATGATAGTAAAGATTACTTGATTGCAGATCTTGAAAGCAAAGCAAACAATATGTCTAAAGAACTCTTGAAACTTTAGAATGTTTGCAAAAGTTTGGAAAACTCAAAAATTCAAGATCTAGAGAAGAAAATAGACGACCAATCTAAGATCATCTATACTTTCACTAAAGGCAAGGAAAACTTTGATAAACTGCTAGGTGCACAAAAGATGACCTTAGATAAAGAAGGTATAGGTTATAATGGAATTGAAAATAAGAAAAGAAAGAACCTATACATGGGGTACTTTGTAAAAGAATCAAAACACTATGCTAGTACCTCCTCTAGTCCATACACTCACACCACATGTATCTTATGTAAAAAGAAGGGGCACACAAAATTTGATTGCCCATTTAAAAGAAAAGGTGTGAAACCTAAACAAGTATGGAAAGTCAAAGAATCACCAACTCCTAACTCATCAAAAGTAAAAAGAAGAAAAATGATATGGGTGATTAAGAAAGAAAGGGAAGGACTTGCTCAAACAGGAATTACATGATCACATAGCTCTTCCTTAGTAGTTAGGATTAGCTGTAGGGTGTAGCATTCTCTAAAAGGTTAGGTAGTGGCTTGGGGCTCATTAATATGAAATCTTGTATTTTCACCATTCAAAAGCATACCAAGCATCTTGGAGAATTAAGCCAATACATAAAATGAAGCACAAAACCAATTTGGCCTAAATGAATATTCTTGTTGGTTTAAATATATATATCATTGGCTGATTAATAAAAATTCTCTCCTAAATGGACATGGCATGAGTGCCTTGCATTTAAACCTCAAATTGCTTAACCCCTGCTCAAATATGAACATCTTATGTTAAGCATACTCAGTCCATTGTTCAACTCTGAGGTTTGGAATTAAAGTCATAAATCTTGTCATAATCTTACCTTCAAGCCATTTCATTATCCTAAATCCTATAGATAATCCATAGGGTCTCTTACTTCAAAAAACAAATAAAATAAGAACAAATTGACCCAAGTCGGGCGACCAAACCTTTAAGTACATTTGTACTTCGGTCGAGCGAACCCAAAGGTTGACCAAGTCGTTAACCACACTTCAGGTGGCTAAACTGTCAAGGTCAAATTATGTAGGGCTGCTAAACCATCTTCAGGTCCCCGAATATATATTCGGGCTACCGAACTGAGCATTTCGGGCGACCGATTGATTCAGTTCAAAATCTGTTCAGACGGCCGACCATTGAAAATACAAAAATGGCGTTTGAAATTCAGCCAACCAAACCTTGCTTCGGGCTGCCGAACAGACTCAGTGACCTCCATAATTAAAGTTGTTCAGGCGACCGAACCAATGCTCAAGCGCCCGAACCGCGCTGATATATATGGTTCTCCGCGAAAAATGGTTCATTTTCTTCCATTTCCTTGAGAGTCTTCCTAGTTTCCTCTCACATCCTTCCCCAGCCTTTTGTGAGATTCATTTTCATGGCCAGAGAAGAGAGACGTGTTGCCGCGGATGTTACACTGGATCAGTGGTTTCCCACACCCGATTGGCGAATAAAATATGAGAGGGTGTTTCGTTTGAAGGATCTCATTCTAGAAAAAATCATCATTATCAAATTCATGCAAACACTTTAGCAATGTTCTAGACATGTTTCGATATCAGGGATGGTACAAGCTCATCACCTTTCAGCCCAGGGGGGTGTACCTGCCGCTCGTTCGGTTCTTCTATGCCAACCTTGCCCAAGATGGTCAGGGCTACTACACCAGGGTGCTGGAGACAGATATTCATTTTGATGATGCATACCTGGCGGAGACTTTTGACATCCAGCGTGGCGACTTCATCTGCCCCGCTTCTTCCTCCACCTGGATAGCCGAGCAGGACTTCACTGTTAGAACCTTCGTTAATTTGGTCATGGCACATCCAGTAGCTGATTTGACCCATACCCCCAGCTACAGATCCTTGACTTTAGAGGCAAAGGTGGTACACTACCTGATCTCCTATAACATTTTGCCCAAGTCAGGATCGAGGGATCATGTGTCCTACTTGGATTACTTTGTCATGTGGTGCCTCTTTACCAGGAAGAAGCTAGACCTGCCTAAATTGATCTTACGGTGGATGTTTGTCAAAACTGTGGGAAAGAGGATCATTTTACCCTACGGTGGGAATTTATCTAGGATATTTGTTAGGGAGAGGCTGAATAGGTCACCACTTGCCACCATCAAGAAAGTACGACCATCCAACGTTTTCAACTCCACCACCTTAAAGATGATGGGATACGAGCTGACTGGCAACATGTGGTTGCCTACTGCACATGAAAGAGAGCTAGGAGCTCAGGAGGTCCCGCAGGAGTTGCCCCATGTACCATCTACCACCGAGATCATGGCAGCCATCACCGATCTCTCCACCTTGTTTCAGGAGTTCCGAGTCTCCATGACTGAGCAGGTATCTTCTTCTCAGGCTAGACTTGACTCCCTTTACAGCGAGTTCACTGATTTCCGGTCCGAGGTGCGGGCTAACTTCCACATCCTTGGTGAGCGACTGCGAAAGATCAATGATGAGGATATCGATGAGGACCATCAGATGGAGCTGAGTGGGGAGGAGGGAGATGATGATCATGACAACAGAGAGACCTAGGAGTGCTTCATGAGGATCCAGTCCGTCATTCTACAGCTCCTTATTTGATCATCTATGTTATTTTATTCAGATACATTTCTTTTATTTGGTCTGTACCTATACTTAAAAACAGCTAATATGTTTGTTCCTATTTGACTTTCACATTCACCACACACACACACAGATACTACGATATGGTGACTGTGCTATTTGATCATGATATATATATATATGCAGTTCTTTGATTTGCATGTGTTTGTGTTTAAATGATTATTCTGTTAAAATACATGCTTAGTATAGAAAGCCTCCTGCATGGCGGATGCAGTGGTTGAGAATTGCCTGCTGGTAGACTATAGGTTCTCGCATGCCTTACTCTTGAACTACTGCTTGTTTGAGAATCATTTTTGCGCAAGTTAATTTTGGGAAATGTCCTATTTACAGCCGGCATGCTGCCGAATTTTCTGTAGACATTTGCCCAAAACGATTGAGATGATGTGCTTTGTTGTGTGCAAATGTGATTTATACTTAAAGTCTAAATACTTATGCTTGGCTCATTTGCGTTCTTTTTGGTTAAACTCCTTGGGGCTGGTTGTGCGTATTTATTTAGAATACTGGCAGATTCTTATGGATTGCTTACATCTTTAGACAAAATGCTGCCAAAATTTTTGAAACCTTTGCACATAACCTAATATCATTTTCTTAATGCTAAACTCCTTAAAACTTGAGTGTGTTTCTAAGAAAATTTGTGAATTTTACTCAAATTGATTTATAAAGAAAATGCATATTCTTAGGGGGAGTCCATTATCTCAAAATCATTAGGCTCTGAGAAAATAAATATATCTATATATATATATATATATATATATATTGCATTCACTGTTATATCTTTTGAAAAATTAATAACAATAGGTATCAATGTGCACATCTTGGTAAATCTATATTTGATACCATGTTCATTTCAAAACTAACAATATGTCCTTATAACTAGTGGCATTGTTTTAATCATTGGTATCTTCTTCACCACGTAGTTAAAATAATTGGTATCAGACTTGCATGTTTATCATACTATACCTTATGGGCATACATTTTTGTTTTGGAAACCAAAAATGATTATGATAAAATTAACTTTAAAATATTTTTGAAAGGATGAGTGAAAACCAAATAAAAGATTAATCTTCATCCTTGCATAATCATCCATTAAGGGAGTATAGAACATTAAAATTGTTAACATGCTGCATGCTACTTATACTTCCTTGATGCATATTCTCTTTGGGTTAATTGATTGAAATATGCTATATACTATTCACTATAACTCCAAACAGGTCACTTAGGTACAGAGTTATGATTGGGAATAGTCTACTTTCAAACGGCATGCTGCTGAATTTTTTTTAATCTTCTCAATATACCTCTTGAATCTAATTGATGTCATTTGCCTTCGCGCTTTATTGCTTAAACATTTTTTGTTGTTGCCAAAAGGGAGAGAAGAGGCAAAAGTAGGTAATACTGTGCTTAATTATGCTAACATCTCTTATTACCTTTTACTTTAATTATCTTTATGCATAAAGTCAGGGGGAGCCTTTCTAGGCTGAACCCACTTTTGCATAAGGTATTTGTCATCATCAAAAAGGGAGAGATTATTGACCTCATTGGTCACACTCAGTTTTAATTATGACAAATACTCTTGCCACTAATAATTGTACTGAGAAGTGCATGCAGGTTCACCTTGTGCGCGCTTTAGGACTGAAAGACATATCATGATGGCGTGAGGTGTTCGTGCTGAAGAATGAAGATTAATGTGTTGTATTTTGTATTCATTTGATTATTTCTTCATTCTGAGATGTAATTTATTATGAATTGTGCGCGTGTATGGCTTGTAATAATTTGCATCATGCATGGTAGGTAGGTATACTCAAAACGACCACAGTTGGACTCTAGGTACCTACACAGTCCTTAGGTCTCTAAACAAATGCACAAAAAGTCCCCATTATCATCTTCATATAAAGGGAATTACAATTGGCTAAAATTGGACTGAAGATTCAAAAGGTTGAGAGGGTTCGGGCGACCGAACCTATGCCGTGTAAAGTGGCTCGGGCGACTGAACAAGTCAACATGTTGACTTAGCTTCGGGCGACCAAACCTCTTTTTGAACGTATCTTTCTCGGGCACCCGAGTGCTCCTCAAGATCAATTAACCGAACTCAGCTTCGGGCACCCGAACCTCAAACATTTGGCTACTGACTTTGGTTCAGCCAACCGGTCCTCAACTCGGGCACCCAAACCTCTTAAAATTGAATTTTTGACTGTTTGTTCGGGCACCCAAACCTCAAGCAAGGCACCCGAACCTTGCGGGTTAAAATAATTTTTACTGATTTTTAAAATGGGTAAACTGAGTTAATTTTCTTAATGGTCTTTTAGACAATTCTAATTATACCCATTGTGTCCCCAACAGTCAAAAAATTATCCTTGCCTATATATACCAATTCATTTGTCTTAATTAGCAAGAGATTAGAAAACTTGATTAGGGCAAAAATTCTCTCAGCTCTCAAAACCCTAAAAACCCTATATTAGCCAAATACTTCTTGAAAACACTCACATACTCCTCATTCTCTTTCTCTAAGCATTGTGAGTATCTCTATAAGGCTATTGTGCTTAAACTTCTCTAGCTTATACTCTCTCTTGGTATATTGATTGATTAATTTTATTTGAGAGTATAGCCTAAAAGTTCTTCCACCGATTTCATTTGATAAATCTAGTGTGGAAAGACTTTGAGGGTTTTGGTTCTTGCATTATTGTTGCAAGTTATTTAAACCTAAATTTTGTATACAAAAATCCTTTTATAAAAAGCTAGTCTTTCAAACAACTTCATTGTGCTTTATACATTGAAATATCCTATTGAGTTTATTTGATTTATCTTACTTAGCATATTTGAAACCCTGATCTGATTTTATAATATTCAAATAGTGTGTTTCAAATCTTGCTTAGATATACACTTTAGATCTAGACTGAAAATATATACTTGATTGAGTGTTTAGTACACATTAGAACACTGAGCATATTTACATATCATTCGTGCTTGCATTATTGACTGAGCTATATTGGTGCACACATCTACTTTTGTTGAAGTGCATTTACGTGTACAAACAATTTATACACATTGGTTGTATTCCAAGCACGAGCTTGAAGAGGGAGACTAGCCCGGTGGAATAGTTCTAGATTGGCTTAGACCCGGTTAGGAAAGCTAGGTGTGTCATCCTGTTAAGGCATGTCGGTTGAAGTCAGCCCCTTGAATTGACCTAATTGTATAGGTGCCGCTCCACCAGTTTAAGAGAGCATTATAGTGGTAATCCTTGTCCTGTGTGGCCAAAGCGGGGACGTAGGCACAGTTGACCGAACCCCGATAACATATTGTGCGTGTTCTTTACATTTCCGCAATTTGCATTTACTGCACGTGTATGTGTGTTTGATGATTGCATAGACTAACCCTAGGCTAAATTACATTGTTGTTAAAATTAGTAGACCTAGGCAACAAATTTTTAAATACCCAATTCACCCCCCCCCCCTCTTGGGGTTGCACCATAACTATCACTTATCTTTTAGAGTTATACTAGTCATCCACCACAGTATTCTCATTTCTGAAAATTTTAATTTTAGGATATGTTGCTTTATACTTGCCTGCCAACATTCTAACACATACAGAATGTAGTCTTGCAGCCACCCTATAGAACTTAAATTTTAATTTTAATTGTATTTATGACAACATAAAATGCTCAAAACATTAAATTTTACCCAACCTACTTTAACTTTATGAATTACATCTTTTTGCTCAATTACTCTTGCCCAAAATTTCATAAGATGATATAAAAGAAGGAGAGCTAGATGATTTCAACAAATAAGAGAAGAAAGATTTCATAGTGAAAGAACTAGAAGCAACCCCAACCCAAATCCTTAAGTCATTCCTCATTTGAGGGCTGAAAAAATTCAAAACTCTCAAGAGAATAGAGAACCCATCAACATCTCTTTCATTGAGAATCAAATGAAAAATCCAAGAAATAGAGGCCCCTCAAAAGAATAAAACGAAATTAATTGAAACATTATGAACTGAAAAGACAATCTATAAAAACAAGGAAACAACAACTCCAGTGAGACCTCATCCATTCAAATATTCCCTAGAGTCGAGCAGTAAGCAACAACTCAAAAACCCAAATATGCTCTAGTAGGCCACAGGCTTATACTAGTTCAACAGACTAATGTAGATCTCCACAATATTCTATGGTGAGAACCTAGTGAAGTGTAAGCCCATGAAGTTCCAAATATTTAAGCCTACCTTACAATAGGAATAAGCTGAATGGATTGAAAACACCAACAATAACCTCAGATACTTTTTTTCTTACTCAATAATTAACCTTTAACCAAATTAGTGTGACAATAGATTATAGATTCCAATGCAAATAAATCATGTCCAACTTGTTAATGAGATGCAATACTCTTCGTTGTCAAGGGGCTCCACAGATTTTCTTTATAGAACTCGAGCAAAAATTGATTAAGTTGGTACTCCAAGTACTTCACAGAGAAAGTTTCTAAATTTGCAATTCATCAGTTCACTCTGAGCCTAAGATGTATATCTAAGGACAATAAAATGCATACCATGAGATAAATACTTTATCAAGCTATTGAATGCAAGAAAGCCATAAAATGAACTAGAGAATGACACGTAACACCTAGTGTAGTAGTGCTTAGAGCTCCCACACCATCAGGGTCTGGGAAGGGGCAGAGAATGAAATAAACATGAAATTTTCTTTTTATTGCATACCACATGCCAATCTTCCACCTGCGTTGCCTGTGGTTAGACTAAGTTCATGCCCACCTACAGATGAGTAAGCACAAGTCAGAACAAGAAAGAACAGTAAAATAAATCCAGATGAATAAAGGATAATGAATAATGAAGGAATGATTCTAGTTAGCTCCAAATGAATAACTTAAATGGATTCGCAAACTAGTACAAACAAGTTACATATGCAAACAGCAGCGAAAGTTGCAAGCTAAATTCAGAATCTATATAAAGTTCTTACCCTTTCCAAGGTCATCCTCAAGCTCATGAACCACAAAGGCTCTTCCAACTACCGCATCAGGTCCACTTAATGGGATCTACAATTTCAGTCAAAATTGAGTACAGAGATCACCAAGGAAGAAACCTTACAGAAACAAAGATAATTATGGAAAGCAAGGAGGTTAGAGGCACTGTGTGTGTGCAGGGGCAGATCTATCTTCAGTTGGTTGGGGGCAAATTAATAATATGTGTAATACTTAGAGCAGTAGGTTTTTAAGAATTGCACCCACTCAATAAAGGGTTTGAGTCCAAATAAATAAGATTTGGGGGGCTAATTATTTAGTTTTTTTCATTTGAAACTAATTTAAATAAACAAGATTAGATTCCTATATTCATATTAATATAGTCTACAAATATCATAAAATATTTTAGAACATTGAGTTATTTTATTACAAGTCCTAATTTGAGGTGAACCATAAATTGTTATTTTTTCCATTTTGAATTCTAAATTCTTGAATAAATGATTATTTAGTCACTTATATTGAGAAAAAATTTTCAATAGCATTACAAAAAAAAAAAGTTTATTATGGACCTATTCCTAAACATTAAAACTTGTCAATCAAGGGAAATTGTGATATATCTTTTTTTCAGAATCAATGTAGTGAAAAGTTAACTTTTTTTTAGTAGTGTCCCCTATGTCCAAAGTAATAATGTAAGAGTTTATGGTTATGAATTAATAATTGTGAAAACTTCAATCCTATAAATTTTTAAAAAAGAAAAAAAAAAATTTTAAAGAGCTGTCCCGTTCATCGCACAAACAACTCAGTCCCCACTGGCTTCAGGTCCTGGATCCGCCACTGTAAGTGTGTGTGTGTATCTTGTTGGAAGAGGGTGATACCTGTTTATCCACAATCGTTGCCTCAGCCACCCCTGTGCGCATTGAAGTAACAAGTGATTATAGTGAGCTATGGCAAAGAAATATATATATATATATACACACACATATATATGTAAAGAAATCAACAGAAAACTGAAAGATAAATACCATCGGCATTGGCAACTATGTTTCCCAGGTCACCCGCATGACGGATCTCATCCTCAGGAGCACCGTGCGTCATACCCTTAGGATTGAAATGTGCTCCTATTATTAATAAAATGGGAACAAAAAATACGTTGAAAAATTGCCAAATGAACATTATATTAAACTGGAATCAGCTAGAGCACACGCAAAAAAAAAAAAAATCAACGTTTCAACAGTTCAAGCTCAAAAATACGATTAAAAATTCAACCTGTTGAGATACACCCATTCGTGGTATCACCGTACTCGTGCTGCCAGAAAGAGACGGAGAGAATTAAATGTTAAATAGAACGATTAACAAAATTTCGACAATCAAAGTACTCTGGAGAATGAAAGGTGTGATTAGAAAGCCAAAACAGCAAAAAAAAAAAAAAAACATTCACCAAATGGAATCCATGAGACCCCGGAGTAAGCCCAGTAACACGAACATTCACAGTAGTAGGACCTATTTACATTGCAAGACCATTTAACATCACCATCAGTTTAAGGTTCTGTTTACAACGGCATTGCGCAAGTGCTCTCTTTGCTTTGTAAAGCAAAATCAGTGCAATTTTCCGCATTCAAAATACTAGAGAGAGAGAGAAAGAGAGAGAAACCGCCATCGTCTTGGGTCAAGGTGACGACGCCTTCGACCTTAGAGTTGCCTTTCAGGACGGCGACGGCTTTCTTAGTGATGGCTACGACGGAAAGGGGCTTCGGGGCCACGGCGAGGCTTACGGATTGGCGGGCTAGATTGAGGGAGAGGCCCTTGAAGTGGGTCTGCAGAGATGGAGGCTGGTGCTTAGGGCTTGAGATGGGGTAGAGAAAGGTCTGGGAGGAAGTGGCTAAGAGAATGGTGTGGGCGGCCATGGCTGCCAGCGCCGCTTGCATTTGTTGATTGGAGAGAGTGGGAGTAGATCAGATAATGTGAGCTCGGTGTCTCACTCCGGCGATCCCCCTCGTGTATCTAAAATTGTAAATCTAAAATATAAACAAATACTTTCTTGTCATGAATGGATGAGTGTGGGTCATTCATCCATATTTTGTCCACATTTTGCATATGTATACACTAATTCATATCCCTATAAATTTGTCTCATATTTTAGTATTAATTATATCTTTATGTGAATTTACCTCATATATTTGCACTAATAAAGTTAGCATTAGTTAGCTTATAAAAGTTATAAATATCTCCTCTCACATAGCCAATGGAGTAGGAAAAAAGAAGAGTTGTGACGACTCGAAAATTCTACTACATTTTTTGTTTATAGGCATACATGAAACTCTGATGCCATATATAAACCACTCGACCCCCAAGTGGGTTACCGTTTGCAACTATCCATAAGTTATATATATGTATAGCATAGTGGAAGCATAATATGCATAAATCTCATATACAATATCAAAGTACTAATATAATCATAATATCAAAGTATGTTTCTCCCGAAACCACTAATACAACACAAGGTACATAATACATATCCATACACAGATAGATAACAGTGTCTCACCGGCACTAACTCCAACCCCAAAACCATTAATCCTGCCTAGAACTCTCTAAGCTCGTCTCTTTGGATTAAAAATTTAAGAAGTGAGACATCTCTCAGTAAGACAGAATAAATTATTGTCAGTGTATGGCAACATGAGTTTTAATGTATCATAACACGTTAATTTAATAAATAATTTAACTGAGTAATCATGAAAATTGTACTCATATTCATATACATATATATATATACATTTGTAACTAGGTATTTTTCTCAAAAATATGCACGTGCTCAATACATTTCTCTGGGCTCGAAACCCAACATGTTTGTAAACGTAGATTCATCATGTCTGTAATGAGGAACCAACTTGAGTGGACATTCATATAACACCATCATGTAATCACCCCACATGACCGGGTTGTGTGGCTCAAAAGTGGGATTTAGTCATGGTTGGCCTACCAAGTTCAGTCAAAAAATTTCTCGTCTGTAATACGATTGGCCCACCGCAGCCTGGTCCGGACCCAAGGGTGGTCAACCGCATGCCTAATCGACTTCCAATACCAACACTCTCCTCGAGTAGTGTGGTTGAACTGACTCATTTCCTAACAATGGTATCGTGCTCTTATGTACATTGTTGGTCCATCAAGGTTCTCATTTCCACATCTCAGTATAGAAACTGTCATTTCTGTTATTTCATTTCTCAGTATAATACTGTCAGCACATATTTTAGTATCAAAAATATTATGTCTATATTTCGGTATAAAACTGTCATCACATATTTCAATATCAAAAATATCATATCTATATTTCAATATAAAAACGTCATCACATATTTCAATATCAAAAATATCATGTCTATATAAATCAGATTTCTCGGTATCAAAATATTGTGTCTGTACTTTCAAGATTTCTCATATACTAGTATAAATCACATTTCTTCATAAAAGATTCTCACATGTTTAATATACGATAACAAAACCATTTCTCATGCCACACAAATTTTAAGTAATATTTCATAAAACAATAATTACCTAAATAAATATATGATAATTCAAAACTAGTATTTTCAAATGTCTGATACATTAGAAAATCATATACAATATTTTCATATTCTTATGCTTTAAATTAATCAGTTAATTTTCAAAATGTCCGACATAATTTATTCCCCTTACCTGTTTACCGAGAATATTCCCATAAGGATCCTAAAACAGTCCTACGGCGTTCGTACAAAACTTTGTATTCATATACAGTTTAATTTCGGGATAACTACCCTTATAACATTTCTAGGCTCTCGTATCTCAGTTTAACCGATTAAATCCCAAAAACAATGAATATTGTTGGCCTTACAAGGCTTAAACTCTTATTTTGATGATAACAAACCAAAGGAACTTAACATGTTTTGTTAAGACACATTTTAGGGTTCAAAAGCTATCATAAAGAGATCAAGCTCAAAAGTTTTTATAAAAGATCAAGTTCCTAAAAAATCAAGTTCATGTGTTTAAAGAAGATTACATATGCTTAGAGACATGGCTCATGTTAAAGCAAAAGTCAATTGAAGGAAGAAAGCTCAAGATGGATATAAAGGATCAAAGCAAATACATGAAAACTTAGAGTTTAGAAAGTTGAAGTTTTAAGAAGTCTCATGTAAGTACCTTCAAACGATTTCAATATGGATACATGAAACTTTTAGGTTAATTTCTTGGACCTAATTATTTTTGGAATGAAAAGCACCAAAACAGGATTTTCCAAATTTTGTTCTTTTTTCTATATCTTCATTTATGTGCAATTTTCTCTATCAATGGATTTTTATCTTAAAAAATGATCAACATAAAAGTTGTAGGATTTTTTATTAGCTTTCTTTTAATACTAAGAACTTCTAATTTGTAGTTGTATAGAAAAATTTGTGACCAAAATACTGAAGGGTGGTTGAAGTTGTCAAGCGCCTAACAGATCTATCTTAGGCGATTGATAGGCTTCTAAGTTTGAGTCAAGTGACTTACAGAACATAGTTAGGCAACTGACATAGTACTGACCTTGATGCTGATTTTAAACGTGACGGGCGACTGACACTTTTTGTTAGATGACCGACCATTATAAAATTCAAATTTTAACGGCTAGGAAACTTTCCAAAAGTGATTTCTTGGCCACCAAACTTTATAAAAACTTAGGGAATACTCCAAGCAACTTGGGCAACATGAAAAATACTTTTTAAACTCTATAAGTACATGCTAAACTCAAGGATTATATACACCAACAATTAACCAAATCAGCTATTGTTCAAATTCTTTCATATTCAAAGAGTTCTTGCTAAGCATTCTTTGTTAAAAGTTATTGCTATGAATTTGCTAAATTAAAGGTAGAGGTTCTTGTGCTCTAACTAAGTTTCTTCAAATCTAAAGAACCCTGGTGATATATACTTGATTTTTATCTTTCTATATTGATATTTGATTGAAGTATATTATGCTAATCGATTGTACTAATAAGCTCTTTTAAGAATGTCTTTGTACACTAAATTTGTTTATTGTTTCCTTGACGGTTCAGGGTTGTTGAATTGTTATACCGAGCATGGGGTATCGCTTGGAGAGGAGGGCTCTATCCTATTGAAGGAATGTTGTAAAATGTTTGCTCTGCCCGTAAAGGAGTTGTATAGTGGAATCCTTAGGTGTGTTGCCTAAAGCGAGGACGTTAGCGAGGATAGCCGAATCTTGTAAAATATTGGTGTCGCTCTCTCTTCCCTACTCTCTTTAATTTTCTACATATAAATATATACAAACTGCATGGTTGTGACTTTAATTTTCTACACATATATAAACTGCGTGGATTGATTATTTAATTGCTAAAAATTAATTTGCTCTTGGGAATTGCGGACACCATAAGGGAGTACGTTGATTGATCAATACCAAAACTCATTAATATATTGATTGGTTGCATAATTCATGTTACATATTTAATAACAATATTTGAGTTTTGGAAGCTCGGTTGAATTTTCTATTGTGTTTTATATTGAGAAATCAAGCTCATCTTGTAGAGTGGATTGACATATTCAAAAGTTGAATCTTGGAAGCTTTGGTGGAATTGATATATTATCTTGATTGATTAAATTAATTCGTCGGGTGTTGATCTAAGTTGCTAAATGAAGTCTTGAGAAACCTACAAAGTATTTAATTTGATATTATCATTCATAAAGAATTATAATTGAATTAATTCTCAGTTGGACTTGTGATTGAAATTCAAATCTTACATGTGTGTTTGTTGAAACTAAAAATGGTTAAGAAAAAATTAACTAAAGAAGTTTCTAAAGAAAAATTTTTAATCCCAATTCACCCCCCCTCTTGGGAGTACACCTTCCTTTTCAATTGGTATCAAAGGGGGGTTATAGCAAATCTTAAATGAGAAGTTATATAAAGATCTCTATGGCACACCTAGGTGTATCTCCCTTTGATGAGGGTCAATCCTCATATAGACCTCCTCTTTTTTGTGGTGTAAATTACACTTTCTGGAAACAAAGAATGAGAATTTATTTACAAACTATGAATTGGAAAGCATGGAATGTTGTCACTCAAGGTGACCTTATCCCTACTAAAATTGTAGATAACAAAGAAATACCTAAAGAGAAAAAGAGATAACTGACAATGACCATAAGATGTTGCAAGTAAATGCAAGTGCTATGAATGTTCTATATTGAGCTTTTGATGTTAATGAATTCAATAGAGTCATGGTATGTAAATCAGCCAAAAAAATATGGGATAAATTAGAAGTAACTTATGAAGGAATGATAGATGTAGAGATAGTAGAATTGACATGCTCACAAGCAAGTATGAGACCTTTAGGATGAACCCGGATGAAACTATTACTAGTATGTACACTAGGTTCACTCATATAATAAACTTCCTCAATGCCTTAGGAAAAAACTACTCTACACATGAGATGATTCGAAAAATCCTTAGAGGACTTCCATCAATTTGGGAACCTAAAGCCACAGCAATTACGGAAGGAAGAAATCTCAAGAATACCTCCCTAAATAAATTAATTGGATCGCTTCTCACCGATGAGATGACTATGAATGAAAGGAATTCTGAAAAATGACAAACAAAAGAAATCAATAGCCCTTAAAGTCTCAAATGAAAGTTTTAGCGATGAAGATGAAAAGACAATGGATGTAAATGATCTAGCCTTCATAACCAAGAAACTTGCAAAAATCCTTAGAAGGAAGAATAAATTTAGTAGAAAATTCCAAGACTCGAAATTAGATGAAAGTGAAACCAATAAAAAGGAAACGAAGAAAGAACCTCTTACATGCTATAATTGCAAGAAAGTTGGACACATAAAACCAGATTGTCCACGGCTCAAAAAGGATTCTAAGAAGAAAAATAAAAAGGCAATGAAGACTACTACATGGGACAATATAAGTTCCAATAGTTCAGAGAGTGAATCAAGTGATGAAGAGATTGAAAATGGTTGTCTTATGGCATGTGACGATCATGAGGAACAAAGCTCTTCATCCAAATCTTATGATAATTCATACAATGAATCTAGTTCATCTGATGAATCTAGTGATAAGAGTAGACCATCTTATGAATAACTACAAAGAGAATTATTCAAAATTCTTAAAATTCTAGTTAAAGTAACTAAATGATACACTTCATTGAAAAATAAGAATGAAGCTGTTATGAAAGAATTAGAATCTAAAAATCTTGTTGAAAAAGAAAAAGGATTTAAAAATCAAGAGATTAGAAAGTAAGAATGAAAATGTGATGAAAGAATTGGAAGATCTAAGATCCCAAACTTCCATTGATAATGAGAAAGATTTATATATTTCTGAACTAGAAAACAAAATCAGCAAAATATCTCAAAATCAAGAAAATGATAAAAATACACAAGACCTGAAAATCTGTGATCTTGAAAATAAAATTGAGGATCAAAATAAAATAATTTACAACTTCGCTAGAGGAAAAGAAAATTTTGATAAAATGATTGGCGCACAAAGAATGTCCTTGAAATAAAGAAGGCATAGAATTCAATGGAGTTGAGAATACACGGAAAACAAACCTCTACATGGGGTACTTTGCAAAAGCCTCCAAAGACTGTGCTAGCACCTCCTTAAATGCTTACACACATACCACATGTTTTCTATGTAATGAGAAATGACACATTAAGTTTGAATGTCCATTAAAAAGAAAGGGTGTAAAAATCAGACAAGTTTGGAGAATAAAAAAAACATCACTTGTTAAACCATCCAAACCCAAGAAAGTATGGGTACCTAGATAAAAGGCCTAGTTCACTCCAAAGATATTAGGAATAGTCTACAAGATTCAAGGTAAAATTTAAATATAAGAAGAAAATTTATCCTTGTTCAAACTATTGAAAAGTCAACTTTAATACAAGGATATTGAATGAGTTGAAATGGACAAACTTAAAGAAGAGTTTATGAGCTTATTTATGACTATTGTATTGAAATAAATAAATACAAGAATGGCATTGTTGGCCACAAATCAAGAAAGCTTGAATTGTACAAGGCTTAACTTAGAAAGTATTGAGATTTGAAAAGCCATATGAATTGTATTAATATGCCAAAGAATTATCTGAAATCAAAAGAAAGAAAATCTGAAGCAAATTGAGTTTATTGCATAAGAATTTCAAATAAGGAATAAGGATAAGTGTTTGAAGAAAGCATGAGCATGAACATACAAATTTAATGGAAATGCAAGATACATATATATATATATATATATATATATATTTTATGAAACCAAACACTAAGTTAGGTTGAAATATTATTTTGTTGTACTTAGTTATTTTATTTGTTTTTCTCTTAACCATCTTAGTGATGGATGATCATGTTATGATTGAAATATATATTGGATTATGGACTTCGTTATTGCAATCTAAATGTGAATTGTTTGGTCCTTAGTACCTTTGCATAATATTTCTTTCGGTTTATCTTTTTGTTGATATAAAACGGGGGAAAAATTTAGCAAACTGAGCATGAGCATAGCATAATAAATTTAAAAGCATAATTGATAATGATGACCAATAATGATAATTGCTTCACATAATATTTACACTCATACTATACATGGATTCAAGAATGAAATTATGAATTTATTGAATACGAAATACATTTCATTCAGGGGGAGTTAGATGTGTTAAGTAATGATATCATGATTACTGGAAATTATTGAAAATTCTAATATACAATCTTTTGTATTTTCTCATGCTACTTTGAGACTTATTGTTTATCTTTTTATGCACGATGAATATAAAATTTCTGTTTTGTGTTTTCATTGGATATATACTTTTGTTTATGGTTGCTCTTTGCCTTAACATTTATATATTTTTATTAATATCTTACTCTTTTTTATTGATGTCAAAAAGTGGAGAATTTTTGGGCAAAAATTGAGTATGACACTAGCATGACACTGCATACCTAAGCATGTATATTGGCTCAACTATGAAATAAAATATATGAGCATGAAAATTGATCTTGAATTATGACATAATGTGATATTGAGCTAATCTTGATATATGAACATGATATTGAAATTGATCTTGCATTGCTAATATTGTTAAGATGATACTTATTGTAAGGGGAAGCCTTTTTAAGGCTTACTCATTTTTTACTCCTTATTTGTCATCATCAAAACGGGGGAAATCATTGGCTTTACAAGGCTTAAAATCTTATTTTGATGATAGCAAACCAAAGGAACTTAACGTGTTTTTCTAAGATACATTTCAGTACTCAAAAGCTTTCATAAAGAGATCAAGCTCAAAAGTTCTTATAAAAGATCAAGTTCAAGTGTTTAAAGAAGATTGCATATGCTTAGAGACATGGCTCATGATAAAGCAAAAGTCAATTGAGGGAAGAAAGCTCAAAATGGGTGTAAAGGATCAAAGCAAATACATGAAGACTTAAAGTTTAGAAACTTAAAGTTTTAAGAAGTCTTATGTAAGTACTTCAAATGATTTCAATATGGATGCATGAAGCTTTTAGGTTAATTTTTTGGACCTAGATACCTTTTAAAATACTTGGAAAATATTTTTTATAAGGTCAAAAGTTATTTCAAAAAGGTTCAAATTATTTTGGAATGAAAAGTACCAAAACAGAATTTTCCAAATTTTGTTCTTCTTTTTTTTTTTTTTTTAATATCTGCATTGATGTGCATATTTCTTTATCAACGAATTCTCTATCAAGCAACTGACAAACTTCTGAGTTTGACTTAGGCGACTAACAGAACATAGTCAGGCGACTGACACAGGACTGACCTTGAAATACGCTGATTTTTAACGTGATAGGCAACTCACTTTTTGTCAGATGACTGACCTTCGTAAAATTCAAATTTTAACAGTTAGGAAACTTTCCAAAAGTGATTTCTTGGCCACCAAACTTTGTGAAAACTTGGGAAATACTCCAAGCAACTTGGGCAACACGAAAAATACTTTTTAAACTCTATAAGTACATGCTAAACTCAAGGATTATATACACCAACAATTAACCAAATCAGCTATTGTTCAAATTCTTCCCCATTCAAAGAATTCTTGCTGAGCATTCTTTGCTAAAAGCTATTGCTACGAATTTTCTGAATTAAAGCTTAAGGTTCTTGTGCTCTAACTATGTTTCTTCAAATCTAAAGAACCCCGGTGATATATACTTGAGCTTTATCTTTCTATATTGTTATTTGATTGAAGTATATTATGCTAATCAATTGTACTAATCAGCTTTTTTGAGAGTGTCTCTTACACCAAATTTGTTTCTTGTTTTCTTGATGGTACAGGGTTGTTCAATTATTGTACCGAGCGTGGGGTATCGCTTGGAGATGAGGGCTCTATCTTATTGAAGAAGTGTTGTAAAAGGTTTGTTTCGTTCGTAAAGGAGTGGTATAGTGGAATCCTTAGGTGTGTTGCCTAAGGCGAGGACTTAGGCGAGGATAGCCGAACCACGTAAAATATTGGTGTCGCTCTCTCTTCCCTACTCTCTTTAATTTTCTGCATATATATACAAACTACGTGGTTGTGAATTTAATTTTCTACACGTATATAAACTACTTGGATTGATTATTTAATCGTTGAAAATTAATTTGCTTTTGGGAATTGCAGAAACCGTAAGGGAGTATGTTGATTGATTAATACCAAAGCTCATTAATATATTGATTGGTTGCATAATTCTTGTTACATATTTAATATCAATATTTGAGTTTTAGAAGCTTGGTTGAATTTTCTATTGTGTTTTATATTGAGAAATTAAGCTCATCTTGTTGAGTGGATTGACATATTCAAAAGCTGAATCTTGGAAGCTTTGCTAGAATTGATATATTATCTTGATTGATTGAATTAATTCATTGGGTGTTGATCTAAGCTCCTCGAAGAAGTCTTGAGAAACCTATAAAGTATTTAATTTGATATTATCATTCATAATGAATTATAACTGAATTAATTCTCAACTGGACTTGTGATTGAAATTCAAATCTTGCATGTGTGTCTGTTGAAACTAAAAAGGGTTGAGAAAGAATTAACTAAAGAAGTTTCTAAAGAAAAATTTTTAATCCCAATTCACTCCCCTCTTGGAAGTATACCTTCCTTTTCAAATATAATTCATTTTCTTATCTCAACCTTGGAGTGGTGCCTAGGACCCCCAAAAGCTAATCTGCTCTAGTTAAATTGCAGAGGAACGTTGCCAAGATCCTGAAATGACATTTCTCCTTCAATTCAGGCTTATACCGAGTGAGAAATCGAAGAGAGAGAAGAAGAGGGTCGTAGCCCTAGAAGAGAGAGAGAGTTAATTTTGTCCCAAAAAATTGACTTGAATTCAATTTCTAGGCTACTGGCTAGAGGAAAACCATCGACGGTTTCATTTTAACCAAACCGTTTTTTCACCGTTTTACCCTTACTACCCCTCAATAACTCAAAATCGTCGACGGTTTGGCCTATGCCAAACTAAATTTCCTCTTTTTCTTATTATTTCATTTATTATCATTTCTCGAGTCTCTACAAGAGTCAGAAAAAGAAGAAGAAGAGAGAAAGATAGAAGTAGAAAGAAAGAGGAGAAATATAAAACAAATAAGGAGAGATATTTTGTATCCAATCTGCTTGTGGAGTAGGTATATCCAAACCATGTAAAATTTGGTCTCGTCTTCATTTATTTTTCCTGCTCATCTTCATTTATTTTATTATTAATTTCTGCATTATTTTATAACACGTTATCGGCACGAGAATCTAACCAACTGAGATATTTGCTTAATTCCTCCTCATTTAATTTGATTTATTTCTTGTAAGTGTTATTCCATATGAGTATAATATACTTGAGAATATAATATTTCTTTTAAAGTTTAAAGAGTACTAATCTCCATAAGAGATGATAAGATAGTTCTCCTAATGTGGTTATATATTTAAATCTTCCATATATATATATTTAATCTCTTAAAAAGACAGACCTCTTGAAAGGCAATATATTTCAATTTTTTGTTTACATATTTAATCTCCTGAAGAGAAAAACCTCCTGAAGAGGTAATATATTTAAATATTTTGTCTTTATATTTAATCTCTTGAAAAGATAGACCTCTTGAAAAGGTTATATATCTAATCCTCATAAGAAATAGTAAATATTTATCTTCTGAAGAGGGTATATTTTTAACCTCCCGAAGAGATGTTCAAATCGACCTCCTGAGAGGTGAAACGTTTATCTTCCAAATGAGGTAATATATTTAACATCCGGAATAGGTGGTAAATTATTATCCAATTTAATATTGTAAATTGGAATCATACTCCTAAAGAGTACAAATTGAGAAAAATAAAATAATGTTCCCGAATAAATATATTTAAGTAACCCTAGAAGGGCGAAAATAATATTATATTATTATCGTAGTTTTATTTTAGCTTTTAGATTCTATTTTTATAAATTGCCCTATTGTTAATTTATTTACATGTCAAACATAAGTAAAATTAAATCTGTTCTACTTGACATCGAAAGGCAATAATTATATATCGTATATTTTTTTTAATGTCAAAATTCATCTAAATGTAATGAAATTGAGAAATACCATTTTAGATGGAAATACCACATCTTTGCAGAATCGCGTAAAAGTCATGATCTTTCTCACACATGTATGTATGATGGTGTGTGGAAGATGCATGGATTGAGTAGCTTATTAATAAAATATTATAATCATGCATGGGCTCAAATGTATTTTCCTCTTTTATTTTATATTCAGCTCCCCATCTAATTAATAATTTTTCTCTCTCATAATTTTTTTCTCTCCAATTAGAGGAAAAATTAAAGACTAAACACCTCATAGTTAAAGGACCCGCTTATCCTACGTAAAATTTTAAAAGGATATATTTGACCATCAAATTTCACCTAAAGCTTGATATGAATGGTTGCACCTGAAGTTGCAAGATTTTAAAACAATCAGTAAATATAATTCAATTCTACATAAAATTAGCTCAAAACTAAAACTATGTGGTGAAAATATTACTCACGAAGACATGCTTGAAAAGACTTTTACTACTTTCCATCTCACTAATATACTCTTGCAGCAGCAATATAGGGATAGGAAATTTAGTAAATTTTCTGAATTCATATCATGTCTTCTTGTTGCTGAGTAAAATTACGAGCTTTTGATAAAATATTACCAAATTATCCAATTGGTTTGACCCTATTCCCTAAAGTGAATATGAACACATTTCGTGGCCGATGACGAGGTCGCATGTATGGTTTTGGGCATAGTTGTGGCTGTGATTGAAAATATCACTGGTATCAAGACGTGAGGATATGATCCCCCCAAAGAGAGATAACCCCTAAAAGAGGGATGGCCCCCAGAAGCGGGATAATCAAAGATACACATCGTGAAAATGAATGCTTCATATGCAGAGTAAAAGGTCATTGGTTGTGTACCTATCATACACCCAAGCACTTGGTAGATCTATACCAAGCCTCTATAAATGAAAAGGAAAATATTCAAGAAGTTAAAATAAATTTTACTGACTTTCTTGCAGATCAAACAATGATGCAAAGTAAGCAATATTGTGTTTGGATTTATCATTGCTTTGATTAATTCTAAGGAAAAGTTTGTTTAACTGACAGAACTACAACACACACAAATCTTTGAGATAGAAAATATTTTTAACTTGAATATATTTTTAATAAATACAATCTATGTTTCTACAAATTTGATTAAAAACTTTGGAAGAGCTAATATAAAGTTACCCAATGGTACTTTATAAAAAATCAATGAAGTTTTATATTCCAGCTGATCCAGAAGAAATCTGTTAAGTTTTGAAGATTTAAAACTCAATGGATATCACATTGAAACTACTAATGAACTTAGTAAATAATTTCTTTATATTACTTCTATTTTTTATGGGAAGAAACAGACTTTAGAAAATTGATAACTTTATCTTCTAGATTGTATTATACAAAGATTAAAGCAGTTGAATCATATAATATTTTGCATCAGAAGTGCAATGACCCAAAGTTATTTGCACTTTAACATGATTATCTTGTACATCTTGGAGATGTAATCATGTGAAGAATCATTAAAAAATTAACATGGTCATCCACTAAAACAACAAGATTCTTTTATCAAATGATTTCGTGTGTATTGCTTGCTCTTAAAGGAAATTAAATGTCTCTTTAATGAAGCAGTATTCCCTGCTTTAGGGGGAGCTAAATCAGTGCCTAAAGCACAACATGAAATCACATGGAATGCCATGAGTTTATCTCATTTAAATTCTCACACAAATTAAAGTGAACTTGAAGTTCAAAAGATTATCCATTTGTAAGGGATTGTAAATCAATTACTAGATTCTTTTGCGGAAATCAAGGTCATATTAAAATCTTATATACCTGCTACAAATATTCCAGCACGTATTGAAGTCCCTAAAGGACAACAACCGACTAATGAACCTAAACCACAAATTAAGTGTGGAAGGCCTATTGGTGCAAAAGATAAAACTCTCAAAAGAAGATAATTGAAATATGTAAACACTCTGGAAGAAGTTATAGAGATTGATAATTCATTCAACATTCACAAACTCATTTCTTCTGAAAATGGAATTCCTATTATGAAACCTCCAGAATAGAAAACTCCTCCTGAAGAGGAATCTCCTGAAGAGAAAACTCCTCTTGAAAAGGAATCTCTTGAAGATAAAACTCCTCCTAAAGAGGAATCTCCTATAGAGAAAACTCCTAAAGAGACATCCCTTGAAAAGGACAGGTACCTGAAAATAATAATGAGATCTCAATTCATTACATAAGAGAAATGTGAAAAAGAATTAAATTTGTTGTCAACAACACATTTGCAGTAGCTACTAACATTACCAGAAGTAATGATGATGACATTACAGAAGTAATGATGACATTACTAGAAGTAATGATGGCATTACCATAAGTAATAACGTTACCAGAAGTAATGAGGATCCAGAAACTAAATCTGTTAATGCATATCGATATAGAAGTGTGTTGACTCTATGAGTCCAATCAGGTTTTGATAATGACAAATCACTTGGTATTTGATCTGTGCATTGAGATTGTGAACAGGAACTATATATAGCATGCACGGAAGGATAACAAGTCATGGAAGCCATAAAAAATAAAGCATACATATCTTGGCAAGATCTATGGAACTCAAAGAGTACAAGAATGAAGATGCAAGCACCAAGTTCAAGAGCGTCATGGGAATGGGTACTTAGAACTCATGTATTTACATTTTCAAATGATTTAATTTGAGGCTCAAATCATAATCTAGAATGACCTTAGGACTTATGCATTTCATGAATATCATTAGGGGACATTCATGGACTTATATATATCTTCAAAACCTCGGAAAATTATTTTTATAAAAGAGCCAAGAAAGAGTGCAAAATACATTTTTGAACTGAAAAGAAAAAAATTAGGAATTGGAAACTTCAGAAGACCGAAGTCAATGGTTAGTCACCTAAAGTTGCCACTTCAGAAGACTAAAGTTAACCTCAGTCATCTGAAGAATTTCTTCAGAAGACCGAAGATTAAGTTCAATCGCCTGAAGAATTTATGGTGAAACATAGAACCTAGTAGAAGCACCTCAGAGGACTGAACCCAGACTTCAGTCGTCTGAACCCAACACTAGTCGTCCCGACCCGACACTTCAGTCATCTGAACCCCAAACTTCAGTTGTCTGACCTAGTGTCCAGGTTATTTTTTTGAAGCTCTAAGGAACTTCAGTCATCTAGGCCATTGACTTCAGTCATCTGAACTTGCGGGAAAACTTAAAAATCTAATTTTTAATAAGAGAACTCACGAGATATTTTTTGATCCAACGGTTGAGATATATTCTAAGGGCAAGATACCTATATATTGAACATTTAAACCCTAGTACTTTAGCTAAGATCAACAAGAAGAGAAGAGAACATCTTTTTGAAAGAGAATTGAGAAACTTGAGCATATAGCTATACGATTGTCTGCACTCCAGCTCATACTCATCAAGCTTGGGAAAATCAACTCAGAAAAATAAAGGGATTTCATATACACATCTTGATTTCTTTATGATATTGAGGTTTGGTAAATCACACTACTTGTTAAGAGTTATTTTCATAGAGTTTCTTTATCTAAACTGATTTGCTGATTAATATCTAGTTTTCAAAGAGCTTGTCATTGCAAAATCTATTTTTGAATATTTGTCAAGAGGTTGATCTTGAGTGTGCATGTACTAAATCATTTTTATAAGATTACCACTTGAGAAAAGTTTTTGTTATTGATTAGATATTTTTTATTCAAGTGAGTTTTCATTCCAAGTCTTGATATTTTTAATATTCCAAAATCTACTTGATTGAAAAGTCTAAAGGTTATATATATATATTTGATTCAAGTGAGTTTTCATTCCAAGTCTTGATATTTTTTGTAGACACCCTATTAGAACACTGGGTCCCCTTTTATTTTATTATTATTATTATTATTATTATTATTATTATTATTATTATTATTATTATTATTATTTTATTATTATTATTTTCCTATATTATTAGTACTCTACTATTATTTTGCTAGTATTTTTATTATCATTATTATTATTATTATTATTATTATTATTATTATTACTAGTACTTTTATTATCTTTATTTTATTTTTACTTTACTATAATTATTTTTATTTTCATTTATTTTATTGTTTTTGATATATTATTATTATTATTATTATTATTATTATTATTAGCATGAGTATCTTATTTTGGCTATTATTATTCTTATTATTTTTGGTAATGTTATCATTATTATTATTTATTACTTTTAATATTAGTATTATTACTTTATTAATATTATTATTATTATTATTTTACCAATAGTATCTTAATTTTTATTTTTACTATAATTATTTATTATTATTTACTATTAGTAGTAGTATTATTATTATTATCTTATGGATACTTATATTATTATGATAGTTATTATTATTATTATTTCCTTTTTCATTATTACCATAAGAATAAAAGAATGAAAAAAAAAAAGAAGAAAAAGAGAATCAAAGAAGGAAGTTGCTTTAGGGTTTTGAGATTTTTTTTTATATAATGGCAAAAGGGAGCACACGGCTACGGGAGGCAGCGCACAGAAGGCCAAAACCAAAAAAAAAAAATTCCTGTTCTAATTCTTCTTCTTCTTCTTCCCAGCACACGGCCAGCCTCCTCTCTCCCTATCTCTCACGCGCACGACCTTCTCACATCCTTTATCACCATCAACTCCCCACAACACCACAGATCTGTCAACACCCACTACCATCATGCAACCTGCACCCTCAACAGCTCCGACAACGTCCTGGCGGGTAGCAGCAGAAAACGCAGCACACAGGCATCCCGTTGCCGTGAGCCTGTCGCCCATCATCACCGCCGCCCACCATCGCCTGCAACTACTGCTCCAGCACCGTCGTGAGCACCGCCGAAGGAGCAACAACCTAGCAGCTCCGTCATAATCCACGTCGCCGCCCTCCGGTCGTGAACCTGCACCCCCACTAGCTCCGGCAGCCCCCTGTCGTGAATACCCTGTACACTGCACACACACAGAGTAAAACACACACGTTCACCTGTATTTTTATTTATTTTTTTTTTCTTTCTTTATTTTTCTTTTTCTTTCCAGTTTGGTTTATTTCTTGGTTTTGACATATTTTAATATTGGGGTTTCATTGTAAATGCAGGTGGCATGCTTAGGTTGTATATATATTAAATGAGTACCGTTCATTTTATAGGTTTTTTTTATTTATTTAATGTTCATGGTAATTTTTTTTTTTCTTGTTTTTTGTTGTATTTGTTCTATAGGTTAATTGTTTTATTATTATTGTTGTGAAGTTTTTTATAGTTGGATTTTGTTTTAATATTTAAAGTTTAACCTTTTGTATTTATTGAATTATTATTATTGTAGGATCCTTAATGTTGTAATACGTGGTCATATATTTTATTCATGTTGTAGGTTTTTATTATTGTTATAGTTATTTTAAATATTCGGTTTTCATGTTTGGGGGTTATTTTTGTTTACTGTTGTGTGTTCAATGTTTGTGCATTTAGGGTAGTTTTTATTTAATTTCATTGTTGTACTTATTTATTTAACATTCATGTTTGATAATTGATATTCATGTTTCTATCTTTTGTAGTATTTATGATTATATTTGTAGAATTTTCTTGTTAAACTTTTTCTGTAATAGGATTTTTAATATTTGTTAGTTAGTATCCATGTTTGTATTTTGGCTATACGTATTATTTAATAATCATTGTTGTTATCGCAGAATTGTTATGGTTAAAATATGTTTTAAAATTTAAGTTTATATTTTTGTTGTATTTAGTGTCCGTATTAGGTTTCATACTAATTTTTTAGGGTTTCCTCATTTTGATTCATAGTGTTCCCATCTCATCATACATTGATTTCCATAATTCGATGTGTAAATTATTTCCTTAGTTTTGGTAATATTGTTTCCGTATGTATTAAGTGTATCACTGATTGCGTGTTCATATTAAGGTAAATGTCTTTTAGTTAAAATATGCGTATTACTTTTATTATTATTTTAATATTATTATTATTATTATTACCATTGTTATTATTATTATTATTGTACTACTTACCATTACTGTTAATATTACTATTATCATTATTATTACTATTAGTATTTATTATTATTATTTTTATTATTATCATTTTTAATATTGTTATCATTATGGTATTAACTATTATTGTTATTAACATTAGTATTGTTATCATTATTATTATTAATATTATCATTATTATTAGCATTAGTATTATTACTATTACTAATATTTTTATTTTTATTTATTTATTTATTTATTTTTTGTTATTTGGTCTTATATGTACTAGAATATTTATTTTTATTAAAATATTTTTGATTTTTATCCCTATGATTTAATTGCGGGGGGTATTAGCCTTTGGGCTTCACGTACCCTAAGCTCTGAGGGAATATATATATGTATATATTTATTTATTTATTTATTTTTTACATGTATTTATAAATTCATAAAAAGGAATAATTTAAAGAATTATTAGATTAACTTAGGGATAATTTCAAATTAATTAGGTACCGTTCGTAAGAAGGGGCGCGTAGGGGGTGCTCGTACCTTCCCCTCGCGTAACCGAACTCCCGGCCCCAACTCTGGTAATGTAGACCAATTCTACCCCTAACGGGGTAGTAATCACGTGTTCTAACCGCACTAAAGGTTAGTGGTGACTCCGACATTCCATGTTTTTCCTTGAATATTAAAAATAATTTTTATTCCTCCGCCCGGGGCACACGCGCTCCCGGGACGTCGCAAAATCTATTTTTGAATATTTGTCAAGAGGTTGATCTTGAGTGTGCATGTACTAAATCATTTTTATAAGATTACCACTTGAGAAAAGTTTTTGTTATTGATTAGATATTTTTTATTCAAGTGAGTTTTCATTCCAAGTCTTGATATTTTTAATATTCCAAAATCTACTTGATTGAAAAGTCTAAAGGTTATATATATATATATATTTGATTCAAGTGAGTTTTCATTCCAAGTCTTGATATTTTTAATATTCCAAAATCTACTTGATTGAAAAGTCTAAAGGTTATATATATATATACACTTGAGAGAAATATTATTGTGACAAAGTGTGTTTTCAAATCTTTGCAATCTTCAAAGTTTTTTTTTTTTTTATATATTCAAAGATTTAACCTAAGTTCTCCAAAGCTTTTACTTATATCATCATTTTGGGAGATTTGATTAAAAAGGGAAATTGTGTGTTGGAAGCACATTCATTCATATAACGATTATATCGTTACATTCATTCTGAGCTTCAAGTTTCATCATATGATTATACATTAGGAATTTCAAATTGTACTCACTAGTTTTGTTAAAAGCAACATTGAGTGTTTTGCAGATATTTCATATTGTATTGTAATCATGGTTCGGGTTGTGAACCGAGTTTGAGGAGAGAGTTGTATCTCTTGTAAGTAATGGATTAGGAGGAAGTTGTACCTTTTGTAAGCAGCGGATGTAAGGGAAGCTCTGTCCCAATTTAAGGAACATGGATTATAGTGGAATCCTTGAGTGGGTTACTTAAGGCGAGGACGTAGGCCGGGTTGGCTGAATCTCGTAAAATCTCGTTTGCATTCTCTCTTCCCTTATCTTTTTAATTTCCGCAAGGTACTTCATTACGTATATTGCATGTATGTATGTTGAATAACCTCACACGAACTTGATAAGTAATTGGTTAAATTTAGACATAGGGACTAAGTGGTGAATAAGTTTCAAAGAATTTTTAAAATACCCAATTCACCCCTCCTCTTGAGATTACACCTAAATCAACATTATTGGCTAAAATGGAAAGAGGCTATCACATCAGAATTAAACTCTCTATCAAAAAGAGAACTTTTTGGACCTGTAGTTCAGACACCAGAAGATGTCCAACCCGTTGGATACAAATGGGTATTTGTGCTCCAGCAAAACAAAAATAATGAAATTACTCGATATAAAGTAAGGCATGTTGCACAAGATTTCTCATAGAAACTCGGAATTGATTGTGAGGAGACATATTCTCTCATAATGTATGGAATCACTATTAGATTCTTAATTGGGCTAGTAGTCGCTGAATGACTGAGCATGCATCCTATGGACGTAGTAACAACATGGATCGTTGGATAGTGAAATTTATATGAAAAATCCGTGAAGGATTTAAATTGCCTAAAGCAAAATCTAGAAATTTATGTTCAGTTAAACTCCAGTGTTCTTTATATGAATTAAAACAATCTGGATGCCTGTGGTACAATCGATTAAGTGAGTACCTTGTGAAAGAAGGTTTCATAAATGATCCAATTTGTCCATGCGTTTTTATCAGAATCTAGATTTTCTATAATTATTGTTTATGTTGATAATTTGAAATTAGTTGGGACTTTTGAAGAGCTCACTAAAATTACTAATGGCGGAATTTAAGATAAAAGATTTAGTAAAGACAAAATATTGTCTTTACAGATTGAACATGTAAATGGGGGAGTTCTTATTCATCAATCTAAATATACCAAAAAGGTATTAAGGCAATTCTATATGGACAAAGTTCTTATTTTGGGATCTACAATGATGGTGCGATCACTTGATGTTAAGAAAAATCCATTTCGGCCTCATGATGAGGGAGAGGAATTACTTGGTCCAGAAGTACCATATTTAAGTGTTATTGGCTCTCTAATGTATCTGACCATTTGTACAAGAGCCGACATTGTATTTACTGTAAATCTACTAGCAAGATACAACTTTTCTCCTACTCGGCGACTCTGGAATGGAATTAAGCACATTCTGCGTTATTTGAGAGGTGCATCGGATTTGGGTCTATTTTACTCATTTGATTCCAAATCTCAATTAATAGGATATGTAGATGCTGGATATCTATATGATCCTTACAATGCTAAATCTCAAATTGGATATGTATTCCTTTACGGAAAAACTGTTATATCTTGGAAGTCAGTAAAGTACACCAGTACAGCAACATCTTCTAATCATTCTAAAATACTAGCTATCCATGAAGCTAGTAGAGAATGCGTATGGCTCAGATCAATGATTTCTCATATCCAAACAAATTGTGGTCTTCAATCAATCAAGGATATTCCAACAGTTTTATATGAAGACAATGATGTATGTATAGCTCAACTAAGAGGAGGATACATAAAGGGTGACAGCACAAAGCATATCTCTTTGAAATTCTTCTATACAAATAAACTCCAAAAGAATGATGATATAGATGTTCAACAGATTCAATCTAGCTGATTTGTTTACCAAAGCTTTTTCTACTACAAAATTCAAGAAATTAGTTCATCTTATCGAAAAGAGGCATCTTAAAGATCTTAACAGAAGGAGTTAATGTATGAGTGACAGCCAAGGGGGAGTGTTATGAATGGATGAGTGTGGCTATCATTCATCCATATTTTGTCCACCTTTTCATGTCCTCATGAGGCTGCCCCATATGTCTACATTAATTCATATACCTATGAACCTGCCCCATATGTTTGCACTAATTATGTCCCTATGTGAACCTGCCCCATATGTTTACACTAATAAAGTTAGCATTAGCTGGCTTGTAAAGGCTATAAATACCTCCTCCCACGTAGCCAATGGAGTAGGGAAAAGGAAGAGTAGAAAAAAGAAGAAAAGAGAAAGATAGAAGTAGAAAGAAAGATGAGAGATATAAAAGAAATAAGCAGAGATATTTTGTATAAGGTCATATCCATATCATATTGTAATTCCACCCGAAGTAGTGAAGTGTTGACTTTTTGGGTCCAATCCCGTTTTGATAATGACAAATCACAAGTATCTTATTTGTGTGTTTAGTACTTGAACATGTTTATATTTTAGCACGCACATATGGTAAGGATAAAATGGAAGCCATGAGGCATTTAAAGCTCACGTTACTTGGCTTATCTCATGGAAACTAAAGAGCAAATGAATGAAGACATTTATTATTTTCAATTGTATTGCACCTAGTTTCTATTGTAAATGCATGTCTTGCATGATCTGGTTTAATGCTCAATGTGAACCATAGAATGACCTTAGGGAATCGATCTTTTCATAGAAAACCTTTCACTTAAAACTAAACTCATACAAAAAGATTTGAAATGTTTTTGAGGTCAAAAGAGGGCTAAAACTCATTTTTGTTAAGGGCCCAACCGACCGGCCTCTTAGGCCAAGTCGACCGAACTGACCACTTGGCCAAAACTGCATTTTGTAAAGGGCCAGTCAACTAGACCTCCAAGCCTAGTCGATCGGACATCATGCGGTTGATGATCTAGTCGACCGGATCATGTGCTCAGTCGACCAAACTGCGGGGAAAAGGGAAATCGCCCTTGGCCAATCGATCGAACCATGGGTCAGTTGACTGGAACTCTCGGGTTGAGCAATTTTTGAGACAAAAATGGTCATAAAAATTTAAATTAAATTATTATTTTATTCCCAACAACAATAAAATGGTCACATTTTGAATTTCTTTATAAATACCTTGCCCAAAGCTCATTAAACAACTTTTGATCATCTTGCATTATTTTTTTTGATTATTTGAGCATAGTTTTCACTCATCCTTTCAAAAAATTAGAGGCATTTTACTCTCGTTTATTCATTGATTTGAAAATCTTTCTTTAAGAGTAAAAAACCTAGTTTCTTTACACATCATTTATTGCAAAAACTTTGTTGGAGAAATCATTTATTGCATCTTAGATATTTGAAGCATTTATTGCAACTTATTTTTTAAATTAAAGATCACCAACTCTTATTTATTTTCAAAAATCTTTTTGAGAGAGAAACACTAACTCTATTGAGCACAAATCTTATCTTGTGAGAGTGCATATAAATTTACTTTGTACAAATTAGTTTTTGAGAAGCATTTTCTTGTAGCAAATTTTTCATTCTCATTTGTATTTACGGTTCGGGTATAGAACGGGCCAAGCGTAGGGTATCGTTTGGAGAGGGGGGTGTCGTGACATCCCGGGAGCGCGTGGTGCCCCGGGCGGCGAAATTAAAAATCAATTTTAATTTTCAAGGAAAAAATATTGGAATGTCGGAGTCGCCACTAACCTTTAGTGTGGTTAGAACACATTATTACTACCCCGTTAGGGGTATAATGGGTCTATGTTACCAGAGTTAGGTTCGGGAGTTCGGTTACGCGAGGGGAAGGTACAAGCACCCCCTACGCGCCCGTTCTTACGAACGGTACCTAATTAATTTAAAATTATCCCTAAGTTAATCTAATAAGTCTTTAAATTACCCCTTTTTATGAATTTATAAATACATATGAAAAATAAATAAATAAATGAATATAATATAATATATAGATATATATATATATATTCCCTCAGAGCTTGAGGTACGTGAAGCCCGAAGGCTAATACCCTAGCATTAAAATCATAGGAATTAAAAATCAATAAAATATCTAAGAAAATACGCTCCCAAATTTTGAAATTGTATATAAAATTTTTATAGGAAAATACTAGTATGGGAGGTTTTACTATATATTAATAAGATAATAAATTAAAATATTAAATTATCACAATGCATATAAAAATAGTAATGATAATAAGCATATCTATTAAAATATTACAACTTTCAGGCAATAAAATACCATATGTATATATATATATATATATTAAAGCACTTAAGATACTATACAAGGTAATACCATCTATAAAAAAAAAATACCTTAATAAGTGAAGCTAAATAATAATTATACCATAATATTATATACAATATCATACTAAGCAAAATATATACCAAAACACTAAACTTACCATAATGATTGATACCTTTATATGTAAACATGATAAAATATTAGAATACGAATACTAAATATCAGAAAATATTAATATGAGTATAGATAACACATAAAGAAAATCTTAAGTAATTAAAATTGAACATACATCAACAATGAAAACCCTAAATAGCCCTAAACCTATGGATTAAGTAAATAATTACAATAACTATTCTAACTACGTATTAAACATGCAACAATAATATTAACAATCCAACGAATAAAATGAAATTAAACTTTAAATATCTAGACAAGTTCCAACTATAAAAATTCCGCACTCAAGAAAATTAACTTATATGAATAATACAATCAAAACTTACCCTGCGTATCAAAAATTAAAATGACTATAAAAATTATAAAAACCTATGTACCTGCATACGCAAAGAAAAAAAAACAAAAATCAAGACATTAGATATTAGGACAAACCAAAACTAGCAAAAATAATAATAATAATAATAATATTAACTAAATACTACAACAAATATTATATCAACATACACACATACATAGCCTAGATATAAACATTAACTAAATATTACAGCAAATAATGTATTAATATACATATATACACATAGCCTATATGCAAATATTTAACTAAAAGCTACAACAAGTATTATATTAATATACACACACTAAATACCACAATAGATATTATTTTAATACATACCCACATGCAAATAAGAGGAAAGAGAAAAAAAATAAAAATAAAAACTTGAGCTTTAAGACTTAAAATAAAACCAATATACATATATATATAAACCCAATTAAATGTATATAAAAAAAAAATTAAACTTTACATGTACATGTATATATATATATATATATATATAGACATATATATGTGCCTGCAAAAGTAAGCAACAATGTTAGTGTCTCAAATATTCCAAAACAAATAAAGATGTAAAATAAATAAATAAACAAGTAAATAAAAATAAAACAAAATTCATGTGTGTGACAGTGTGTGTGCTCTGTCCGTGAACAATGTGTGTGTGTGTGTGTGAATGAGTGTGCGCAGATATAGGAGAGGGAAGCAGGGGACTCACCGTGGAGGTAGGATGGAGGGCTGGCCATGAGGTGCTGATGTTACCAGAGCTGGGTGGTGTGAAAGACGGGTGACCGAAGCAGTGGTGGAGTGGATGCAGGAGAGTGTTCGACAGAGGGAATCTGCTACGAAGGGAAAACCGAATCTATGGAAGCTGCTGCTGGTGGTTGGCCGTGAATGGTGTTCGCGGTTGTGGCTAGGTTATCGGAGTTGATGATGATGACGGTGACGGTGGCGTCTGAAGTTGTTTGCAGCTGTGCGTGGAGATGGCTGCTGTCTGTCGGGTGTCCTACATCTAAGCTTGGAGGATGGTGGTGGTCGTGGAGCTCGTGGCCGAGGATGATGGACCTGGTGGTCTGGATATTCCCTTGGACGGAGGGCGAAGATGGTCTGGCTCGGTTGTGTCGCAGGAGGCGTGGTGCCTATGGGGAAACACGGTGGTGCGTGTAGACAATAGTGATGATCGTGGGATGCTCGGCTGCTTGCAGGGATTTTGGAGGGAGTGAGAGTCGTGAGGAAGGATGGGGAGAGTGGAGAATGGAGAAGATGAAGGTGACGGTGGAGAGTCGCTGGAGCAGGGGAGAGGAAGGCGTAAAGAAGGGGTTAGGGTCGTGAGGGCTGGAGAGAATTAGAGAGTTAGAGACATGAGAGGCTAGGGCAATTTTTTTGTTCTTCGGTCCCCCTGCTGCTGTGCAGCACCCAACTGTTATATAAAAAAAAATTTTGAAAACCCTAAGAAACTTTCCTTTCTTGATTTTATTTTTTCTTTTTCTCTTTTTTTTATGCTTTTATTCTTATGGTAATAATGAAAAAGGAAATAATATAAATATCAATAAGGTAATAATAATAATAATACTACTAAATAGTAAATAGTAATAAATAATTATAGTAAAAATAAAAATAATAAAGATAAAATAATAATAATGATAATAATAAATAAATAATAGTGATAATAATAAATTACTTATAATAATATAGGAAAATAAATAATAATAATAATAATAATAAACAAATAACAATAATAATAATAATAATAATAATAATAAAGTATCAATTTTGAATAAAATAATAATAATAATAATAATAATAATAATAAGGTAATAATAATAATTATAGTAAATTAATAATAACAATAATAATAAATAAATAAATAATTATAAGAAAGTAATAATAAAAATACTAATAATAATAATAAAATAATAATAAAAAGGGAACCCCTTGTTCTATTTGGTTAGGGCAAAAATAGGGTGTCTACAGGGGGCTCCATCCTATTGAAAGAGTGTGTAACGGGGGGCTCCACCCAAGTGAAGGAGTGTGTAAAAAGGTGGCTCCACCTTGTTAAGGAGTGGTTTAGTGAAATCCTCAAGCGAGTTGGCTTGAGGTGAGGACATAGGTGGGGATAGCCAAATCTCGTAAAAATCCCGTGTTTGCATTTTCTTTCCCTACACTCTTTATTTTTCTGCACTTGTATGTTTATGTTTAATTTTTTGCGATTAGATATGTGTTAAATATTTGCATACTTAAATAGTTGTGGGATTTGAGATTGATTAGAAAACCCTAAGCTTGAGTTATAATGGTTGTGGTTTTTAAAAATTGGGCAAAAGTGACCTAGATTTTTAAAATATTCAATTCACCCCCCCTTCTTTTGGGAATACACCAAAAATCACACTTGGAATTAGAGCCTTGTTGCAAAATAACTTAACCATTTTTATTAAAGATCGCAATGACTCATCTTTGTGTATCCCCTTTTAGCGAGGGACAATCGTCCACACACCCTCCAATCTTTTGTGGTGTTAATTATACATTTTGGAAACAAAGAATGCAAATTTTTCTTCAAAACTTAAATTGGAAAGGATGAAGAGTTGTCTTGAAGGGAGATTATGTACCTGTAACAATTGTTGAAGGAAAGAGTGTTCCTAAAGCTGAAGATGATTTTACTGACAATGATATGAAATTAGTGCAAGTAAATGCTAGTGTCATGAATGCTTTATACTGTTCATTAGATGCAAATGAATTTAATAGAATCATGACATGTAAAACTGCTAAGGAGATTTGGGATAAACTAGAGATAACATATAAGGGTACTAAGGATGTGAAAGACAGTCGCATAGATATGCTTACTAGTGAATATGAGGTTTTCAGAATGACTGCTAGTGAATCCATATAATCCATGTACACTAAATTCACACACATAAAAGATTCTTTACATGCTCTTGGTAAGACTTATCTTACATATGAGATAATCAAGAAAATACTCAGAGGACTACCTCTAATTTGGGAGCTAAAAGCAATAGCTATAGCTGAAGGAAGAAATTTGAAAGCAATGACGCTGGATGAGCTCATTGGATCCCTCATCACATACGAAATGGCGATCAATGATAGGATAAACGAGTAGAGCAGAACAAAGAAAATTACAGCTCTCAAAGCCTTAATAAGTAGCTTCAGTAAGGAAAGTGATTAGGACTCAGATAAGGACATGGCCTTACTGACCAAGAAGTTCAACAAGTTCTTCAAAAAGAATAGGAGATTTCACAGAAAATATCGGGGCTCAAGACCAGAAAAAGGAGAGTCAAGCAAAAGAAAACATAAGTTAGATCCTCCTACGTGCTATAATTGCAATGAAGTAGACCACATCAAGCTAGAGTGCCCATTGCCATATAAGGATTCAAAAAAGCCACTTCTTAGGACAAACATAGTACCAGTAGTTTAGACAACAACTCCAACGACAATGAAGTTGCAAATTTGTGTTTAATGGCACATAGCGACCATAAGGTAAAATTATCATGTTCTTTATCTTCGTATTATTCTAGTGATGATTTAGTTGATAATAACATGCCTACTTATAATGAATTGTAACAAAAATATCTTAGTGTTATTAAAGTGCTTGAGAAAATAACTAAGAAAAATAATGATTTGAAAAATAAATATAAAGAATTGTCACAATTCTTAGAAAATCAAAAGGAGTCTCATTCTACCATGATGAAAGATAAGGAGATGAAAATTGAAAGTTTGGAAAGAAAACTAGAAGATAACTCCAAAATTATTTACAAGTTTATTGAAGGCCAAAATAATTTTGAAAAACTCCTTGGTGCTTAAAGAAAATCTTTAGACAAGGAAGGACTTGGCTTTAATGGAAACGAGAATAGGAAATAAAAAAATCTTTACATGGGCTATTTCGTGAGGGAAACAAAATCTTATATTCCCTCTAAAGAATCTTATAAGCATAACACATGTTTTAAATATAAGAAGAAAGGCCATATTAAGTTCGATTGTTCTTTCAAAAATAAGGACACTAAAACTAAGATAATTTGGAAAATTAAGGGAGAACCAGGTACTAACCCCAAAGGACCCAAGAAAATTTGGGTACCAAAAGTAGTTACTTGAGTATCTCTTGTAGGTATGCTTGAGGACATCCTCCACTAAGGACAAATGGTATGTGGACAGCGGATGCTCGAGGCACATGATAGAAGATAAAGCTAAGTTCACATCCATCACACCAAAGGATGGAGGTTTCGTCACCTTTGGAAACAATGCCAAAGGAAAAATCATTGGAGTTGGTAAGGTCAGTAAGGAACCCTTTCTCGTTATTGATAATTTTTGCTTGTGGGTGGTTTAAAGCATAACTTGTTGAGCATTAGTCATTTATATGATAAAGGGTATAGGGTTTCCTTTGAACATGATAAATGCATTGCTGAAAATCTATTCGAGCATAAAATACTGTTTACTACTCAACATAATGAAAATGTTTATACTACTAGTTTTGAAAACTTAGCCTCTTAAGATGTAAAATGTTTTTCTGCAATTAATGAGACTAGTTGGCTTTGGCGTAGGAGATTAGGACATGCTAGCATGAATTTACTGTCAAAACTTGTAAAAGGAGAACTAGTTAAAGGTTTACCTAAGACACAATTTGTAAAAAGATGAAAATATGTGATGCATGTCAACTGGATACACAAACGAAGTCTAGCTTTAAAAGGAAGAAAGTTATCTCCATCACTAGGCCACTTCAGATGCTTCACCTTGACTTATTTGACCCAAATCAAGTCCAGAGTCTAGGAGGTAAATCCTACGCATTTGTCATTGTTGACGATTACTCTAGATTCACATAGGTTTTATTTTTAGCATAAAAAATGAAGCATGTGAGAGACTTACCAAATTATGTAGGAAATTTCAAAATGAAAACGAGTATACAATCACACATATCCGGAGTGATAGAGGGATAGAATTTAAAAATAAGGATATGGAAAACTTTTGTGATTCACATGACATATCCCATAACTTTTCAGCTCCTAGGGCTCCACAACAAAATGGTGCGGTTGAGAGAAAGAATAGATCCTTACAAGAAATGGGTAGAACTATACTTAATGAATACAATCTTCCTAAATATTTTTGAGTTGAAGTGGTAAGCATCGCTTGTTATGTCATGAATAGAGTATTAATTAGGTTCACTCTCAACAAAACCCCTTATAAATTGTGGAATGGTCATAGGCCAAACATTTCCTACTTTCATGTCTTTGGCTATAAGTGTTTTGTTCTAAGAGATAAAGATAACCTAGGAAAGTTTGATGCAAAATCCGATGAAGTAACATTTCTAAGTTATGCACTGGATAGTAAAGCCTATAGGGTGTTTAACAAAAGAACTTTTACTGTTGTAGAATCCATCCATGTAGTGTTTGATAAGTCCAATCCCTTCTCTAAAAAGACTGATGAGGATGATCTAAAGATAAGAAAGGGGTTATAAAAATTGTCCATTGAAAATAATGTAGAAAAGAGTACTGAAATTAAAGAAACATCTATTGAGGATAGCCAGATAGAGAGCGAAGTGAATGAGTTGCCTAAGCAGTGGAAATTTGTGATGAATCACCCTAAAGATAAAATCATTGGTGAACCTTCACAGGGAGTAGCCACTCGATCATCCCTTAGAAACATGTGTAGCCACATGGCATTCTTGTCTCAAAAAGAGCCCAAGAATGTGAATGAGGCCATTAAGGATGAATCTTGGGTGATGTTTATGCAGGAAGAGCTAAATCAGTTTGAGAGAAACAAAAACTAGACATTGGTTCCTAGACCAGATGATCATACCATCATAAGAACCAACCAAATGGTCCATAAGAATAAGAAAGATGAAAATGGGGTAGTAATTAGAAACAAAGCCAGATTAGTAACCCGAGGGTACAACCAAGAGGAAGGAATAGACTTTGAAGAAACATATGCTCTTATAGCTAGAATGAAAGCCATTTGTATATTATTAGCTTATGCATCTTTTAGGGACTTCAAGTTATATCAAATGGACATCAAAAGTGCATTCTTGAATGGCTACATAAATGAGGAGGTTTATTTTGAGCAACCTCCAGGATTTGAAAACCACAAACTACCAAATCATGTATTTAAACTTTCAAAAGCCTTATATGGACTAAAGCAAGCTCTTTGAGCTTGGTATGAAAGGCTAAATGGTTTTCTCCTAGATAATGGGTTCACTAGAGGAAATATTGACACCACTCTCTTCATAAAATTTGAGAATGAAAATATGCTCCTAGTGCAAATTTACTTAGATGATATCATCTTTGGAGCAACTAATGGAGAGATGCGTAATGAGCTTCCCAAATGCATCCAAGATGAATTCGAAATGAGCACGATGGGTGAGCTTACTTTCTTTCGGGGACTTCAAATAAAACAAGCTAAACACAGAACATTTGCCTGCTAATCAAAATATTTAAAAGAACTGCTCAAGAAATTCAATATGGAAGACGACAAAATTTGAAGAACACCTATGAGTACTTCTACTAAATTAGACAAAGATGTGCAAGGTATACCGGTGGATATTAAGATTTACTGAGGCATGATTGGTAGCCTGTTATACCTAACTACTAGAAGACTAGATATCATGTTTAGTGCATTTATGTGTGCGAGGTTCCAAGCAGCACCAAAGGATTCACACCTACTAGCAGTTAAAAGAATACTTAGATACCTCATTGGGACTATTGGCCTTACAAGGCCTAACATCCTGTTTTCATGCTAACAAACAAGTGGAACTTAACATATTTAGTTAAGTGATGTCATTTCAGGATTCAATGATGAATGCAAGGTCAAGTGTTCATAAGGATTCAAGAAAGCTTATATTTCAAAGAAGGATGATCCATAAGAAGCTTAAAGCATGGATTCAAATATAAAGATTGAAGATCACGAGAGCATGAGGATTAAAGAGAACTTGATGAAGGGTCAAAGAAAAATGAAGCAAGTATAAAAACCTCAAGGAATTCAAGAATTGAAAATTTGAAAGAGTCTATAGGAAATTTCATGTAACTACTTCAAATAATTTCAATATGGATGCATGAAACTCTTAGGTTAATTTTTTGGACCTAGATACATTTTAACATACTTGGAAAATATTTTTATAAGGTCAAAAATTATTTCAAAAAGGTTAGAATCATTTTTGGTATGAAAAGCACAAAAAAAAGGATTTTCCAAATGCTAATTTTTCTACATCCGCATTGAGGTGCATTTTTATCTATAAAATACTTCTTATTTTAAAAAGTGTTCAACATGAAAGTTGTAGTATTTTCTCTTATATTTATTTTCACACCAAGATCGTCAATTTTGGATTTGCATAGAAAAAAGTTATGACAAAACAACCTAAGGGTACTCGAAACTGACAGCAGCCTGACAGTGTTCCACTAGTAGACTGACTGTGTCCCACCAGTAGACTGCCAGTGCTCCACTGGGCAACTACCACCCTACTGCCCCTTTAAAATAATTGGACAGGCGATAGACCAAAAGTGCCAATCTACTACCACGCGGCAGATTTTAAATTTTTATAACGGACAAATTTTTTAAATGAGATTGCTTGGGGCTCAAACTTTGTGAAAACTTGGGGAATACTCCAAGTCACTTGGGGATCAAGTTACATACTTTTTCAAGTCTATAAATAATCCTCGATATCATTGAATTAATTACCACGAATCAAATTTAGTACTCAATACTCACTCAACTATTTTCATCATTCAAAGGCTCTCAAGCTCACATATTGTGCACGAATTTCTGACTGAGTTTTTGCTGATCTTCTTCCACCGGAATTGAGCAATCAAATTCTAAATCATTCAATCATTGAAAGAATTAATCAGTGATATACACCCTTGAGATTCAAGTTAAAATTCCATATTGTTATTTATTTTGAAGTATATTGTGCTGGAAGTGTACTAATCTACTCTATTGAGAGTGCTATTGTACGCAGCTTGTATCTTGTGTTTTCTTGTAGTTCTTGGACGTTCCAAGGTATTTGGATTATTGGCTAAGTGTGGGGTATCACTTAAAGAGGCGGGCTCTAGCCTAATTGAAGGAGTGACCGAGTGAGGGGATATCACTTGGAGAGGCGGGCTCTAACCTACTGAAGGAGTGTGTAACGATGTTGTTCCACGTGGCAAAGGAACTGGTTTAGTGAATCCTTTGGTGGTTTGCCAAAGGTGAGGACATAAGCTGGGTAGAAGCTGAACCTCGTAAAAATCCCTATCTCACTCTCCCTTTCCCTTACTCTCTTTAATTTCTAGCATATATATAAACTGCGTGGATGTTTTAAATTCTTAATCATAAATACTACAAAGTTTGGAAATTAAGTAAACTAAAGTATAAATTTCTTTTGGGCTTGCGAAAACTGAAAGAGAGTACGTTGGTTGATCAATACTTTGCGGAAACCACAAGGGTGTACGTTGTTTGGTCAACACCCCAAAGACTCTTTAACTAAAAGTTTATTTAAAGTCTAAACTTTTCGAAAGAGTGTTAGATTTTATATTGCACATCATCTTGAAGAAGAAAATTCATTACTATAGGGCTTTATATTGGCAATCATAAATTATCATTCACTACAAGGCTTGGTTCAAATTCATATCCACAGGGCTTATATAACCAAACAACCATCTTAAGTTCATACATTACCAAAGTACTGTATTTTTTAATCTTGTTTTGGTTGTTTGCTTTCAAATTGTGGTTGAATGGTTTGGTTGATTGATTACTTGGATGATTGAATGATTGTGTGGTTATGAATTGAATAAAGAAATAAGCTTTTGTTGAAAGTTTGAAAAATCAACAACAAGTTAAGAATTCCTAAAAAGATTTAAAAGAAAATTTTTAAACCCAATTCACCCCCCTTTTGGGACTACACCTTAGTTTTCAGTGACCATTGATTTAGGCTTATGGTAACCAAAGTATACCTTGTTTGATATTGTTAGATATTCTAATGCAGACTTTGCCAATAGCAAAGTTGATCGGAAGAACACGAGTGGTACATGTCATTTTTTATAACAATATTTGGTTTCTTGGTTTTCTAAGAAACAGAATTCTGTTGCACTGTCTACAACTAAGGTTGAATATATTGCGGCTGGAAGTTGTTGTGCTCAAATGCTTTATATGAAACAACAACTTATGCACTTAAAATTGCACTATGAACCTATTCCCATATAATGTGATCACACTAATGCAATAAATATATCTAAGAACCTCATTTCACACTCATGAACTAAGCATGTTGAGATTAGACCCCATTTTTTTCGTGGTCATATACAAAAGGGAGACGTAGCAATTGAATTTGTGTGCACTGATGAACAATGGGCCGATGTATTCACAAAACCACTTCAAGAGGATAGAATTATCCAAATCAGACGTGAATTAGGCTTATTGCACTTTAGAGAAGTTGCCTAAAATTACTTGTTGACTCTATATCCCATTTTGATTATAACAAAACCAATGTTTCTCACCTGTGCACTGAGCATCTTGAACAAGTTCATCCTTACCATGCACTGATGGTAGGAACTCAAGGAAACCATACATACGACAAAGATCATGTTTCATATATGGCTTTAAAGAAGCAAAAGAATAAAGACCTCTTTGTTATTGTATTTGCATTCAATTCTATTGGGTCTATAATATAATATGATCTGTAATAATGCATCTGCACGCATGATAGGGTTGTGATGCTTAAGAGGCCATAGATTGACTTTAGGTCCCTAAAACGTCACTTGAAAAATCCCCTTAAACTCACAAGTCATATCTATGCAAACAGGGGTAGATTTTAAATCAAAATCAAGACCTATCCATAAGTTTGAAAGGGCTTCGATCGACCGAACTTAGGGGAGTTTTTTCCTGTTTTAACTTTCTTTTTAAAAAATATATTAAATAATACCTCATTCTGGGAAGTATTTCCCAGAATGACTCTAACGTAATCTCGCTACTTGGAGTTGCGAGATTTCCCACGTGTCACTCTAAAAATTATTTTCCCAAAAAATTATTATTAATATATATATTTTTTAAAATAATAAACAAGAAAACACTCAATATAAAACAAAAAATTATTTCGTCTCTAAAGCCTTAAAAAAACCCAAAATAAAAAAGCTAGACCTAGGCCTGAAAACCTCCCCCTCCAAGCCCCTATCCTTTCTTGCCACTCCTGAAAAAACTGAACCGCCGTACTCCAAGGCCTTAGCTTTGACAATGACTACCTATTATCTTTGGCTTTCAGAGTTTGCTTGGCAAACTATCTCATCATCAATGCATAGCCTCGTAGATTGGGTTATGTCTGGATCTCTCAAAAATATTTAAGCAGGCTTTTGTTTGGCTTTGACAAGAAAGACAAGAGCTAAGAACATTCATCTGGGTGTTCTATTTTCTTTTTCTTTAAAATTGTAGGATTATATTAGGAGGGATGTACTGAAATGGAGTACCCATTTACTGGAAAATAAATTTTCTCCAGCACTGCAGAGATTTATACACTTCAGAACAATAGGGTTTTGGTGCAACTTTTCTTGTTCCATGAGAGCATGTAGTTTGGGTTTCCATAAGAGGGCAGCATTGACTTACGAATGGAATCTAGTACAATTTTTTTTTTCTTGGTCTTGTTTTGGGTTTCTTTCCTGTATTGTTGTTATTGGCTGACATTGTCTTTTTGTATTATAATTTTCTTATTTAAGAGGTTGGCTTCGACTTATAATTAGTAATTAAAAGTTAGAACATTTTTCTCCTTATCTTGTTTTCCCCTTTCTTTTGATTTCTTTTCCTGCATCTTTTGTTTATGGAGATATGCATTGGCTTTGCCCTTTTTCATTTTTGTTATCAGGTCTCCTCCATTATGTCTGCTCCCTTTGAATTTTTTTTTTTCCAGTTGTATAAAGTGAATATATATCATTAAATGATGATTCATTCAAGGAACATGTGCACCCAATGTTTCAAGATAATATACTTAGTACTAGTCTTGTCATTGGAGCAAATTATAACCTAATGTTTTAAGCCGTCATGCTGGTTAAGTTATATGTCAAAATTTGAATGCATTTGATTCAGGATTTAGAATGTTTTAACAGCAAAACACTGAGTGTAGGACTTGTACCTGTATATCATTATGTGTCAAGATGAGGCAGCAATTTTAGGTGGAGTGTGTGCCGTTATATGGGCCAGATTGAAGGCACTAGAAAAGCATGTTGGTTGAGGATGCTAGAAAAAATATGATGGCTATGATATAGACAAATGTTTTGCGTTGTTTTGTTTACTTGCTTGCACCTGGGTAGGATCTTCTGCTTAAATATTTTTGAAAGATCCGAAGGTAGCCCAATCTACGAGGCTATGCATTGAATATGAGGTAGTCTGTCAAGCAAACTCTGAAAGCCAAAGGTAACGGGTAGTCATTGTCAAAGCTAGGGTCATGGAGTAGGGCGGTTCAGTTTTTTCAATAGGAGTGGCGGGAGAGTGTTTTCACGTTTATTATTTTTAAAAAAATATATATTAAATAATAATTTTTTGAGAAAATAATTTTTGGAGTGACAAGTGGCAAATCTCGCTATTCCGAATAGCGAGATTACGTTAGAGTCATTCTGGGAAATACTTCCCAGAATGAGGTATTATTAAATATATATTTTTTTAAAAAAATTAAAATGGGAAAAAACTTGAACTTAGGGTGTTAAAAATGCCTTGGTTGACCGAATAGGTAAGAGTCAACAAAGTTGACTAAGGTCAGGGTGACCGAACTTAAATCGACCTAACTATCCCCGGTCGACCGAATATTTAAAAGATACTTTTCCACTATTCCTGGGTGACCAAATGCTTAGTTCAAAATAGGCTAGGGTGACCAAATTGTGAGGTTCGGCAAACTGAACTCCTCACCGGGCGACCGAACCTCGATCATTTGAAAAATTGCCTTAGCTTCAACCAACTGAAATAACCCTCGGGCACCCGAACCCAAAGGTTTACCTTTTCTCTGGGTGTCTGTTTGGGCGACCATCCTTAAGGACTGGGCGAGCGAAACTCTCGAGTTGCCACATTTTTACTGCAATAATTGGGGTTAAAACTTCATTAAATATTTTTAAAATACCAAATAAGTCCCCAACGACTATAATTTGTGGAGTACCTATAAATATTCATTCATTTGCTTTGATTAGTAACAAGATTAGCAAATAGATTAGTAACAAGTTCTCTCAAATTTTTACACTCCTATTTGCTCATACTCCATAATTTTTCAAGAAAATATTATTCATACTCTCTCAAACTCTTATTAGCAAAAATCATCTTTCATAAAAGAGTGTTCATTGCATTCTTTTCATTTGCATTATTGTTGTAACTTGAAAAGTGAATATATTTGTGTGCTTCATATATTATATTAGAGCTAGTATACTCTCTCATTCATTATTGGTGAAATTGTTTTTAGAGAGTTAGCTTGAGTTGATCCCAGATTATTTCATTGATAAATATTATCTTGGGATAACTCTTTTCAACTTGAGGATCTTTGCAACTTTGTTGTAAGATTCAAAGTCTAGATTTTGTGCTTATTGCAAAATATTTTTGAGAAGTTAATCTTGTCTATCTCTTGATTTTATTGCTGAAAATATTTTGTGGAGATAAAGTTATTAGAAGTATAGATCTTTGAAACACCATTACTGTCTTATACCTATTTGATTCAAAGATCAATCTTAACATCATCTCTTATATTGATTGATTGACCAAATCTGACTTGAGCATTAATTCCTTATCATACTTGAGTGCTTTGATCATATTGTGCTTATTGCTGGTACATATTTGCTTAGTTAAGAAGCATTTGATTTGTACGCAAACTTTATATTTAGTGTTGTATTCAAGGCGTGGCCTAAGGTGGGCATTTTCTGGCCCATAAGGAGAGTTTGTAAAGGTTGAGGTCAGCCCTCGTAATTTGACCTGGTGTTGTAAATGATGTCACTCCACTCGGTAAGCGAACATTAGTGGAATCCTCTTACTTCTGTGCTCGAGGTGAGGACGTAGGCAGTATTGACTGAACCCCGATATCATACATGTGTTCCTTTAATCCCTGCACTTCAATTTCCTTATACATATGCTATTATTCATTGTCTTATGTTACATACATGGTTTGAATGTTTGAGAAACACAGAGATTGGTTTATTGATTTATATTTGCTCAGTAGGTTTTTTGTGATATTGGGAAAAGTTTAGACAGACCCTAGGTTGTGTATTACTGCTGCTAGCTTAGCTAAACCTAGGAAGAATAATTTTTAAATATCCAACTTACCCCCCTCTTGGGATTACACCAAAGTCAACAATTGGTATCAGAGTCTTGTTGCATTAGACTTAAACATTTTTGCAAGAAGATCGCGATGGCTCGAGTTGGTGTATCCCTATCTTGTGAGGGAAGGTTATCTACAAACCCTCCAATGTTTTACGATGAAAATTTCTTCGAATGGAAATTTAGAGTCATTATATTTATTAAAGCATTAAATTGGAGGATTTGGAAAATTATTGCTCATGGGAATGTTGTTCCTATGAAATCTGTTGATTATGTTGAAATTCCCAAACCAGAAAATGAGTTGAATGAGAATGACATGAATTTAATGCAAATAAATTTTGATGCCATGAACACTTTATTACATGCTTTAGATTCTAACATTCTTCATGAAGTTATGGCATGTCAAAGTGCAAAAGAAATATGGGAGGAACTCGAAAAGAGGTATGCAAAAACTAAGCCAGAAAAGGCCATCACTCCCAGTGATTCAAGCTCAAAGGATCATGGTGGAGAAAATCAGTGTTTTATAACTTTAACTAACTAAAAGGTAAATTCATTTCCTTCCACATTATTAAATGATTCATGCAATGATTGTGTTAAATCTGATGATACTTCTAGTAGTGAATATTGTAGTGAGCCGGATGATGATAGCATGGCCACTTATGAGGAACTTAAAAAGGAATATATTAAAACTCATAAGTATCTTGTTAAAGCTCTTAAACACTATACTGTTTTGAAAAACAAGAACGAGGCATCATTGAAAGAACTTGAATAAAAAATTCTCGTTGAAAAGGAAAATGAGTTGAAAATAAAAAATTTAGTAAACAAGAATGAAACTTTGGAAAAAGAGCTAAATGCCTTAAGATCCCAAATCTCTGGTGATAATAAGAAGGATTGTCTTATTTCAGAACTTGAGTGTAAAGCAAACACAATGTCTAAAGAATTCATAAAATTATAAGGCGTTTGCAAGGGTTTAAAAGATCTAAAAATTCAAGGTCTGGAAAGAAAAATTGAGGACCAAGCTAAGGTCATCCATACATTCACTAGGTGCAAAGAAAACTTTGACAAGCTCTTAGGTTCACAAAAGATGACCTTAGACAAAAAAGGTATAGCATTTAATGGAATTGAAAATAGGAAGAGGAAGAACCTATGCATGAGATACTTTGTAAGAGAATCTAAACATTATGCTAGTACCTCCTCCAGTTCGTATACTCACACCACATGCGTCTTGTGTAAAAGGGCACATAAAGTTTGATTGTCTATTCAAGAGAAAAGGAATGAAAATGAAACAAGTATGGAGAGTCAAAGATAAACCTGGATTTATCTCAACCGGACTCTTAAAAGAATTGAGTGCCAAAAGCTTATCCCATCTTACTTTCCTTAACCTAGTTGATTCCTTTACTCTTTTCATCGAAATCATCAAGCCTTGGAAGAACATAATGTCAAAATTGATGTACTTTATAAGTCAAGCGTCTAAATCACCTTGGATGATCTTTTTTGAGTAAAGGTCAAAATGATGTTAAAAAGGAAGGTTTGACTGTGTTCGGTCGGTTGAACATATTTTAGCCTAAAGTCATCGGTCGACCGAATGAGTTTGTTGACCTGTGTTGACCGCCTCAGCGCCTGACTATTCTAGTTAAAAATATGTTTGGGCTACTGAACTTGTGTTTTGGCATAATGGAGTTGAACCTCAGGCGACCAAAGCTTGGGATATGAAACGTCACATCTGTTTGGTCAACTTGCCTCAAATAGAACTATTGTCTTCGGTTAACTAAAGATAAGAATATGAAAGGTCAATAGGATTTAGCCAACCGACCCTAGACCCGGCCAACCAAACAAACTCAGCCTCCACCACTTTTAATGTGGTTCAGTTGACCGAACACTTCACCAGGTGACCAAACCCACGATATTTATATATAACAGGCGCGAAACTGTTTCATTTTTTCGTCCATTTTCATAGCTACCCATGGGCTCCTCTCTCCTCCGTGCTTCTTAACTTTTCTCCCACTTTTGTTTCTCTCAAATACCATCACCCAACCATGTATGGAGCCCTAAGACGCCTTGAAGCTGGCACTACTCTCAACAAATGGTTCATTTCTGTGGAGAGAAGTATCAAGTATGAAAGGAACTTTAGGCTTAAGAAGCCAATTTTAGGTAAGATCCTTGATATTGAATTTATGCAAACTCACTTCGATAATGTCTTATAAATGTTTAAATATCAAGGTTGGTATAATTTCATCAGCCATCAACCCAGAGGGATGTATCCCACTCCTGTGAAATTATTTTATGCAAATCTAGGGAAAGATGATCAAGAGTACTACTCTAGAGTTTTTGACACTGATATTCAGTTTGATGATGAATATATTGTTGAGACATTTGATATTGAGAGAGGAGAGGTTGTCCACCCATATGTGGTATCCACATGGATAAATGAGTAGGAGTTCTCGGTGGAAAGATTTGTAAATCTGATATGACTAATCCCGTGGTTGATCTCAATCATACTCCCAGCTATAAATCCTTGATACTTAAGGCAAAGGTTGTGCATCACTTAATTACATACAACATCATGCCGAAATATGGATCCAAGGACCACGTATCATATCTAGACTGCTTTGTTATGTGGTGCCTCTTCACGAGGAAGAAGCTGGATCTGCCAACACTGATCATAAAGTGGATGTTTGTAAAAACTGTTGGGAAAAGAATCATCTTGCCATATGGGGGTATTCAAAATAGGATCTTCGTGAGAGAGAGAAAGTGGCCAGAACACCATACTCATTGCTAAAAAAGATGAAAAGCTCAGACTTGTTCTCCTCTACCACTTTAAAATTGATGGGCTACGAATTGATCGGTAACATGTGGTTGTCGACCATTCCAAAGAGAGTAGGAGGCCCACCAAAAGTTCCACAGGAATGGCCTCACGAGCCCACTAACACAGAAATCATGGTGGCTATTACAACTTCTTTCAATGAATTCAAGGGGTCTATGCAGAGTGAGTTAAGGGAGCTGGCTACTACATCTCATGCTAGGCACACTAAGCTTCACACTAAGTTTACTGAATTTGAATCTGTTGCAAAGGCAAACTTCCATATTCTTAATGAACACCTAAGGGACCTGAATGAGAGTAATGAAAGGGAAGAGTATATGGATGTAAGCAATGAAGAAGAAGGATCTACAGATGGTGAGACATAGAGGAGGCACTCAGTATCAGCCGCTTCTTTACTTTCTTTTACTTAAATACACTTTGGTTCTGTAATATTGATACAACTTTTTTTTTTTTTTGCACTACATATTCACCCACCACACTCATACACTGTTGATTATTGCTTTCTTTTTATGGTGGTTGATCTGATCTCTTATCACATGCTAGCATGAACTTTTGAATTTCTTTGAATATTCTGTCTGATTGTTGATGCCTCCTACATGGTGGATGCAGCAGATGTGGTTTGCTTGCTGGTAGTGGATTATAGGTTCTCGCATGCCTAAACTGAATTATAAATTGCTTGTTTGAACCTATCAGGTACAGGTTTTATGGGAAAATGTCCAATTTACAGACGACATGCTGCCGAAATTTCAACAACAATTTTCCCAAAATAAAACCTTGTACGTAGATGATTATGATAAAATTAATGTTAAAATCCTTTTCAAAGGATGAGTGAAAATTGAAAATTTTGAACTTCATCCTTACATAATCATCAGACATTTAGAGGAGCTTAGCTCCATCTCTATGAAAAGAGCTTAAAGAACTTATATGGGTCACTTTCATTTATTGAAATATCGAGGCTCTCTAGAAAATCCTTGAACATTATATCTAGTACTTAAAGCTTCATAATCTGATATGGAATGTTCTTGGTTTATGAGCATCATATCATGCCTTAATATCGCTTTTCTGATGCATATGTAACTATAGAGATAATTATACTAGTTGCAATTTTTTTTAGCATGAATTAATCAATATCCAATAAAGTTTTTTTAAGGTTTATACTACTAGGCATAATGAAATGCATCTTGATTAGTACAAGCAACTAATTTCAACTAAGCCAAATCTTCAAATTGTTAGGAAGAGCAACTCAACTTAAAATACTACGACTCTGAAGTTTCTTAACATTTCTATCACTTACATTCATATTCTTAATATATATTGAGATGTTTGTTTTATATGGATCATGAATATTGGATGTATTTGAATCATTGCATGCATTGCCTTGGACTATACTAAATACCTTGCATGAATTGAATGATGAGCTATGCTTGTAATCCTTCAGGTCTTTGATTTATTTTTTGGAGTTGCTCTATTTTCAAACGTTATGCTGCCGAAATTTCAAAAATTTCTCCCAGAATTAAATCGTATATTTGAATGTCTTTTATCTCGTGTTTACTTTCCTACCTTAACCCCTTCTAGCTGATGTCAAAATGGGAGAAGTGTCTAATGCAAAATTAGGAAATTTAAATGCATATTAATTGAGCTTTATTGACAACTATAGATTGAATGCATAATCTTTGTATGGTTGTCTTCATTTGTCATATGCTTGCACTTCAAAATTAAATTCTATGCAAGGAGTCTGTTTTGCTTTAACCACTTTTGCAAATTGTTTTTGTCATCATCAAAAAGGGGGAGAATGTTGACTCTATGAGTTGGATCCAGTTTTGATTATGATAAAACCAATGTTTCTCACCCGTGTACTGAGCATCTTGAACATGTTCATCCTTAGCATGCACTGATGGTAGGAACTCAAGGAAGCCATACGGACCACAAAGATCATGTTTCATATATGGCTCTGAAGAAGCAAAAGAATGAAGACCTCTCTATTATTGTATTTGCGTTCAATTCTATTGGGTCTGTAATATAATATAATCTGTAATAAAGCATCTGCACACATGATAGGGTTGTGATGCTCAAGAGGCCATAGATTGACTTTAGGTCCCTAAAACATCATTTGAAAAATCCCCTTAAACTCACAAGTTATATCTATGCAAACAGGGGTGGATTTTAAATTAAAATTAGGACCTATCCTTAAGTTTGAAAGGGCTTTAGCCGACCAAACTTAGGGTGTTAAAAACGCCTCGGCCGATCGAATTTGTAAGAGTCAACAAAGTTTATTGAGGCCCATGTGACCAAACTTAAATTAAACTAAGTGTTCCCCGAATGTTTAAAAGATACTTTTCAACTGTTCCTGGGTGACCAAACACATAGTTCAAAATAGGCTTGGACGGCCGAATTATGAGATTTGGCAAACTGAACTCCTCACCGGGTGACGGAGCCTCGATCATTTGGAAAATCACCTTGGCTTTAGCCAACTGAACTGACCCTTGAGCACCCAAACCCAAAAGTTTACCTTATCTTTGTGTGTTTGTTCGGGCGACCAGCCTTAAGGACCGAGTGACCGAAACTCTCGGTTTGCCATATTTTTATTGCGGCAATTGGGGTTAAAACTTGATTAAATAATTTGAAAATACCAAATAAGTCCCTAATGACTATAATTTGTGGAGTGCCTATAAATATTCATCCATTTGCTTTGATTAACAATAAGATTTGCAAATAGACTAACAAAAAGTTCTCTCAAATTTTTACACTCCTATTTGCTCAAACTCCATAATTTTTCAAGCAAATATTGTTCATACTCTCTCAAACTCTTATTTGAAAAAATCATCTTTCATAAGAGAGTGTTTATTGCATTCTCTTCATTTGCATTATTGTTGCAACTTGAAGAGTGGATATATTTTTGTGCTTCATACATTATCTTAGAGCTAGTATACTCTCTCATTCATTATTGGTGAAAATGTTTTTAGAGAGTTAACTTGAGTTGATCCTAGATTATTTCATTGATAAATATTATCTTCGGATAACTTTTTTCAACTTGAGGATCTTTGCATCTTTGTTGTAAGATTCAAAGGCTAGATTTTGTGCTTATTGCAAAATAATTTTGAGAAGCTAAACTTGACTATCTTGTGATTTTATTGCTGAAAATATTTTTTGGAGATAAAATTATTCGAAGTATAGATCTTTGAAACACCACTACTGTCTTATACCTATTTGATTCAAAGATAAATCTTAACATCATCTCTTATATTGATTGATTGATTGACCAAATCTGACTTGAGCATTAATTCCTTATCATATTTGAGTGCTTTGATCATACTGTGCTTATTGCTGGGCGTGACTTGATTTGTACGCAAACTTTATATTCAGTGTTGTATTCTAGGCGTGGCCTAAGGTGGGCATTCTCCATCCCATAAGGAGAGTTTGTAAAGGTTGGGGTCAGCCCTGGTAATTTGACTTGGTGTTGTAAACTATGTCGCTCCACCGGGTAAGCGAGCATTAGTGAAATCGTCTTGCTTGTGAGCTTAAGGCGGGGATGTAGGTAGTATTGGCTAAACCCCGATATTATATCGTGTGTTCCTTTAATTCCTACACTTCAATTTCCTTATATGTATGCTATTATTCATTGTCTTATGTTACATACATGGTTTGAATGTTTGAGAAACACTGAGATTGGTTTATTGATTGAAATATTTACTCAACAGGTTTTCTGTGATACTGAGAATGGTTTAGACAGACCCTAGGTTGTGTATTACAGCTGCTGGCTTAGCTAAACCTATGAATAATAATTTTTAAATATCTAATTCACCCCTCCTTTTGGGATTACACCAAAGTGAACATTACTTGAGAAATCATTTGAGAAATTAGGCTTAGGGCATGGTAATGAGTTGGGTGCATAACTGAGGGGGAGCAACTTATATTGTAACTTTTATAGCTCTGAAAATTAAATTCTCTCACAATCTTATCTTGTTTTATGCTTATATACCCTATGTGAGAACTGCAATTGCTATCCATAATGTACTGAATAGTTGAGTTTCTTTGATGGATACATATAATCTTTTGACTATAGCATGAACTATTTTGTGTTGTATTGAATTGATTGGATATATTGGATTGCATGCTTGAATGGAACGCCATTTGCATGACAAATACATAACTTGTGTATGTGTCGTGCCACGAGCCCAATGGGGCCCAAAGTGCTACTTTTCTATACATAAATCCCTGTGATATTCTCTAATACCACAACCATAACAACCCGAACTCCAAGTGGGGTACTGGGTAAACCTGTCTATAATTCATTTAAAACATGCAGCAGAAATACTTCATACCACAAAAACTATACTAGAGTACTAAACCTTCTCATATTTACCCATGCATCTCCAATACATCCATAATACATCCCAAATAAACAAAACATATCTACACACACACACACACACACACACACACACACACACACACACACACACACACACACACATATATATATATATATATATACATACACATATGTTAGTGTCTCACATGCACTTTTAACAACACTAGCTAATCCTGCCCCCAGAGCTTTCTAGCCTTGATTCCTTGTATTCCTTGAAATGTTGAAATTATTGGAGTGAGACACTTCTCCATAAGACAGAATAGATTATCATCAGTGTGTGGCAACATGAGTTTTAGTGTAGTAAAAACGTATCCATTAAATAATTAACTTTAACTGAGAAATCATGTAAAACTGTACTCACACCTATACATTTGAAAATACATACTTTCTTATCAAAAACATGCTTTGTCGTAATTAATTTCTCTGTGTACGTAAATCACCATATATATATATATACACACACATATAGGATTTTCCCTAAATGGACATCATATATCATCATGTAATAACCCCACATGATCGGGTTGTACGGTCCGAAGATTGGACTTAGTCATGACTGGCCTACCACGAGGCTAAGTCAAACATAAAAGTTTGTAAGTATGATTGGTCTACCCATCTTGGTCTGGACTCCAGGGGTACTCTACTCTTCTCAGGTCCAATCGACTATCCAACTACTAACACTCTTAGAACAGTGAGGCTACACTAACATACCACACTAGCAACGGTACCATGCTCTTAACGTAATTGGTCCATAAGGGTTCTTATACCATAAAGTACCATTTATAACATAAAATAGTAACATGATCTCATTTCATAATTTAGTATAAAACATGCCTTATTCACAAGTCCGTATAAATCCTATCATAACTATCACTTCATATCTCAGTATAAAACTGTCATATCATAATTAGTATAAAATCGTCATATCATAACTGTCATATTACAATCGTTATAAAATCATCATATCATAACTGTCATATCATAATCGGTATAAAACCATCATATCATAATCGGTATAAAATCATTATATCATAACTGTCATAGCATAATTAGTATAAAACCGTCATATCATAATTATCATATTGTGTTTCAAAATAAAACTATCATACCATAATTATTCTTCATGCCACACAATTTGAGTGATAAATCATAATATAATTGACTGCCCAAGAAAAACATTTTTTTGCTAAAAACAAGGGTATGATCATGTCACGACCTCAAAAGTTAAATCATTTTTTTTTCATGAACACATATAAGCTATTCTGATACGCCTTCAATGAAAATCTCAAGCCTCGAAGGGGCACTGAGGTATTCCTGTATACAATAATCATACCTACACAATGGAAACATAAATCACACATCCATATATACCATACAATACCAGGAAGTTGTATTTCTAAACTATATTTATATAATACATCTCTCTTTAGTAATATCTACCCAAAAAATACAAAACCCTACACCAACTTACCCTAAAACTAGGGTAATCGAGAAATCTCAATCTACGAGCCTGATCTGCTCGCCTAACTAGCTCACCTAAAAAATGTTAGAATAATAGGGTGAGTCGATGCTTAGTAAGTGGAAATATGCTATTACTAGTGTGTGACGACTAAGTTATATATACTTTAAATAACATCTAAGTTGTAATAAAGAATAAATCTATAAAGCATATATTACATTTTTCGTAGTTTAAAACATAATTGTATCATCTAAGTCTTCTACCTTTTATACTGCCGATATCATACTATATTTTTCAACTACTGTAAAACTATATACATATACATAATTGTGTTTTATCCTTGTAACTCTGTATGTCGTGATTTGACCCCTCATGATAGGGTTGTGCGGCTCGTAGGCGGGACTTAATCTGGTCGGCCCTCCAGATAAGTCACTGTAGACACCCTATTTTTGCCCTAGCCAAATAGAACAAAGGAGTCTCTTCTCATTTTTATTTATTTTTATTACCTTATTTTTATTATTATTATTTTATTATTATTATTAGTACTTTACTATTATTTTGCTAATATTTTTATTATCATTATTATTATTATTTTCATTTTTATTATTATTACTAGTACTTTTATTATCTTTATTTTATTTTTACTTTACTATAATCATTTTTGTTTTCCATTTATCTTATTGTTATTATTTTTGATTTATTATTATTATTATTATTATTATTATTATTATTATTACTTTTTGTATTATTACTCTATTTTTATTAGTATTATTATTACTATTATTATTATTTTACTAATAATATCTTTATTATTTTTATTTTTACCATAATTATTTATTATTATTTACTATTAATAGTAGTATTATTTTTATTATTATTATCTTATGGATACTTATATTATTATGATAATTATTATTATTTCCTTTTTCATTATTACCATAAGAATAAAAGAATAAAAAAAAAGAAAAAAGAAAATCAAAGAAGGAAGGTTGTATTAGGGTTTTCATTTTTTTTATTATAAAGCAAAGCGGGGGAGGCAGCGCACAGCAGGAGCGCAAAGAAGCCAAAGCCAAGAAAAAAAAAGCCTCCTTTTGATTCCGCTTCTCTAGTTTCTTCTTCCCCTGCTCTCATTCTCTCCTTCACTCTTTTCTCTATTCTCGTTCCAGCCTTCCAACTCCGGCCACAGCACCGCAGACCACCATCTGTCAACTCCAGCACAGAAGGAGCCGAAGACTCCCTCTGTCACAGCTCTCCAACCTCCAACACCATCCTCTCAGAAGCCGTCGTGAGCACCGCTACACACAGAAGACTCAACAGCGACTTTAGGAGCAACAACCCTGCAGTTCCGTCATCATCCACGTCGCCACCATCGCCCCTCATCCTGGCCGTCTGCTCTACCAGCAGATCCCCTACACCGACCATCCTCCACAGCCGCACCAGCAGAAGAGGAGTTCCCGCCGCCGCTCCCTGCTCACTGCCACCACTTGCGCCAGCAGACACAGAGCACCACCACAGCAACCCCTGCAGATCATGAGCAGAGCTTCTCCAGCCAAAACCCGAACCAACCCCTCTATTCCAGCCATCGTCTCCGGCGTCCCTCCGTCGCGCCCACATCCTCATACATACAGGTAAGTCTCTGGTAAAGTTCCTCTGCTGTAAGCTCCTCCGCTTTCACATGCACACACACACCTTATGTTTTAAAGTTTAAATTTTTCTTTATTTTATCCTTTATATATATATATTAAAATTGTTATTGAAGGTTTTTTCTGTTGGTCATGTTGTTATTATTATTTGTATATTGTTATTAGTAAATTGCTTGGATATTATTATTGCCATTATATTAATTGTATTAACGTAATTATATTGATTTTACTTGTGTTGTATTAATTGTTGTATTATTATTATTATAGAATTTTTATTGTAAGAACTTGTTCTAATATTTAAAGTTTAAATTTTTATCATATTTGTTACATATATAATATTGTGGTGAGACCTTTTAGCTGATATTCATGTTTATATTGTTTCTTGTTGTATTTATAAATTTATTACTGTTATGAAATATTAATCGTCAGAGTTTGTGTTTAAAGGTCATATATTTGTATTCGTTGTACATATTAAATATTTAATATTATTGTATAATTGTTGTTGTATTTTTTTTTAATATTAAATATTCATGATTAGGGTTTTTGTTGTTATATTCACGTTGTGAGTTTTTTATTATTGTTGTGGCAATCTTAAGTGTTTGATTTTCATATTTAGGATTATTTTTTTGTCATTATTGTATGTTTAATATTTGTGTAATTAGGGTAGTTTTTTTTTTTTATTTGTTGTACTTATTTATTTAACATTGATATTTAATAATTGATATTCATGTTTGTATCTTTTGTAGTATTTATTATTATATTTGTAGAATTTTCTTGTTAAACTTTTACTGTTATAGGATTTTTAATATTTGTTAAGTTGATATCCATGTTTGTATTTTGGCTATATGTATTATTTAATAATCATTGTTGTCATTGCAAAATTGATATGATTAAAGTATGTCTTAATATTTAATTTTAAATTTTTGTTGTATCCATTGTAAATGTTAAATGATATATTATCAAGTTAGGGATTTTACATGTTTAGTAGTAAGGTAATATTACATATTTAGTAAATTAGGATCTTAAGCTTGGTGTTTTATTGATATTATATGTAAATTAATAATTTTAGTTATATGTATATCATATATTAGCATATTGGTAAATATTACATATTTAGCATTTTTGTATTTTATTTTATATTATATATTTAGTGATTTAGGGTTTAATGGATATTATATGTTTAGTAAATTAGCATTTCAATCACATGTTTAGCATCAATCATTATTATTATTTTTTTAGTATATTAATATAGTTAGTATTAATTATTAGTATCCTAGTATTTTTAGTATCAGCTATTTTTAGTATATAAATAGGTTTAGTATTAATCATTATTAGAACCTGACTATATTTAGTATTAAGTATCCTTAATATATTAATATATATAGTATTTAGTTACTTATTTTGACATTCATAATATGTTGGTAGGTATGTGAGGCTTATTATTCTATTACCATATATTAAAAACCTCCTATGTTAGTATTTTCATATAAAAATTTTATATATAATTTCAAAATTTTGGGAGTGTATTTTCCTAATTATTATCCCTATGATTTTATTGCAGGAGTATGAGCCTTCGGGCATCACGTACCCTAAGCTCTGAGGGAATATATACATGTATATATTTATTTATTTATTTTACATGTATTTATAAATTCATAAAAGGGAGTAATTTAAAGAATTATTAGATTAACTTAGGGATAATTTCAAATTAATTAGGTACCGTTCGTAAGAACGGGCGCGTAGGGGGTGCTCGTACCTTCTCCTCGCGTAACCGAACTCCCGGCCCCAACTCTGGTAATGTAGACCGATTCTACCCCCAACGGGGTAGTAATCATGTGTTCTAACCGCACTAAAGGTTAGTGGCGACTCCTACACCATATTTTTCCTGAAAACATTAAATTGATTTTTGATTTCGCCGCCCGAGGAACACGCGCTGTCGGGACGTCGCGACAGCTTGGCGACTCCTCTGGGGACATTAGAGAGTCAAGCCATTAATTAATTAGAAATTATCCCAAGTTCAAATTTAATAAAACTTTTAATTACTCCTTATTTTGTGAATATTGTAATTTGTAAATAACTTTGATTAATTGTAAATATTTTACTTCCATAATTTGTAAATAACTTTAATTAATTAAAAATATTTTGTTTCCAAATATTCTGAATAAGCATATTAATTGTAGATATTTTGAATAAGCATATTAATTACCGATATTTTGTATACTAATCGTAAATATTTTGTTGCCTTATTTTTTGTTTCCAAATTTTTTGTGAATAAACATATTAATTGCTTATATTGTGTTTCCTTATCTTTTGAATATATATATTAATTGTAGATATCTTGTTCGTATATTGTTTATAGCATGTGAATAAATATGGGGATAGCGGGATTAGGTTAGATTTAAATTCACACACTCTCACGCTCTATACCCGGGCTTTACCTGCTAAGATTAGATAGGGGTGTAATAGCGTTTGTCCCTTCGTAGCTTAAGCTTGATGGGACCCGCGAACCACCCCGCTCAGTGCGAGTTTTGTCTGGACCCCTATGGGGGAGGATGAAATTTTAAATTGGGGACCTTTTTGTCAATAGGGATTAGAGCCTACCCACACGTACTTATCCATAGTTTTCCCTTAACCAGGATAGAGCCATAAAAAACCCTGTATTTACATACCTACCCTGGGTTGGGACATCCTTATCCCCATGCTGTCTATTGTATATATGTTGTGAGATACCTTGTATTATACCATGCATTCTGCATTCATTTTAGACTTACATATTACTTAGCCTGTATTCTGAAAAGGCCCAATAATGAGACCATGGCCCATTCTTTCAAAAACGAAGCACTTTGCCCAAACATTTTAAAAATATGGGTTGGCCCAATCCTTTTCAAATAACTCGGGCCCAATTCTTTAAAAACAAATCTTGGGCCTGACCTTTTCCTAAGCAAAAACTCGGCCCATGCCCAAGTTTCAAAAGGGGCAAACCCAGATTTCAAAAGAGAACTTCAACCCCATTGCCTAAAAATTTGGGCCAATATTTTTTCAAGTAATCCAAGCCCAATTCCTTTTCAACTAGGGCCTTAACCCATCATGAAATAGCTCGAAGCCCATATTTTAAAATACTTGAGGCCCAAGTACACATTTAAGTCCACAAGTCTGCATTGAATGAATCCTAAAATCGATTTGGACAATTGGGTCAAACCCTAACCCAGAACATAATCTGACCCTTCATCGAATCTCAGGTAGATCAGACAATCATCTCGGAAATGAAGGGTGGAGGGAGAATTGAATTGACAAATCGTCACCCATCACTGGTTGTTTTAAAAATTTTGAAATGTTCATTAGTGGTATTTTTTCTAGATGTTGGCTAATTAGTTAGTTAGGTTAACATTGCGTCCTATGCATACTTTCACAGATAGGTCCAGCAGTATAAGTTCGCATACATGTTTCTATCATTATTTGTATGTAGCCAAGTGCACTAGGTTGCTCCGTGCTTAACACCCTTTGCATACACCTAATCGTGCAATTCCATGCCTCAATTCATTACTATACATGCTACGTCATCACTCCAATGGAGTCAGTAATCATACCCCATTTTCCGGTACAACCAGGTGCCAAGGTGGGTGAAATCGAGATTGAAATTCTAAAACAAGGGAAATGAATGGTTTCTGCACCTCCTTTTAAGTTTTGACAAGGTTAGCCTCATGCGGGGATCTAGAGGTCAGATGGCTTTCCGCCCCACATCCTGAAGATGTCCATCAAGATTGCGAACAGCTTATAATAAAATGGATGGGTACCCCCCTCGTGGATCCAAACTACACGACGTTCCAAAGCACGGCAGTTGCATACAAGCCTTTGTTCCAACCATGGTTGATGGAGTCGCATTGCTGTTCTAGGCCTTAAGCCGCACACATTGGTACTAGTCAAACCCAGGATATGAAACCTCAACTGGCGAGAGAGTGTCCAAGTTCTCCTTCATCATCCTAATATCAAGAAGGGTGAGTAGCTAAGAAATGGGCAAGAGCAGATACCCTAATGAGAAATGGATCATAAATTATACTGGGAATAACGCTGCAACCTAGTCAAAGGCACATTCTGGTCTCGATTGCTTTCAATCCTGTCAATGTTGAATTCGAGCTTCCCCAAAAAGGCTCAAAGTCCCAAATTTTGCAAAGTTTGTGGTCTGCGTGTCCACTACTCACTTGGGATGGATATTTACAAGAAGATGGCCGCATATGTGATTAATGATGATTCTGCTTCATACCTTGTTTCCCAAAGTAGTTGTAATATAGGGAACGCCTAAGAACGTTATGTCGCCAAAGTAAAAGTACAATACCGGATAGATCTAGCTCGCGTTTTTATGACTCAATATCGCCAGGAGGCAGCTCTAATTCTCAAAGAGTAGGGAGGAAGAAGACGAGCGATTTTTTGCTCTTTCAAAAGAAGGGATATGGACACCGCAGAGTTGCCTTATGATAGCAAAAGTAAGTAGTTTACCCATTCCATGTGTTGCCCATTTCCCTAAAAGGTCCCCCAAGATAGTCCCTAATCGGACAGTCATCCAAGAGCAATTGAAGATGCATCAATATGGGAAGCAAAGTGCTCGCGAGTCTGAACAAGCCTTGTTAAATGGGTTGAAGAAAAAGAGAGTAAAAACCCAAATGACATAGAGCCATGTGTCATATATCTCGCTACATCGAATCTAAAAGCAACCTCGTTTTTAGACAACCATGATGATCAGACGTACCTGCCAGCAGCAATGCCTTGTTCATTATGCCCGTGCCCATGTTCAAACACAAGATAGGTTGTCCAGGAAAGTCAAAAGATAGACCATATCACCGATGACCACGCAGAATTATTTCCCAAGTTGAAAGACTCTAGTTCTGCCGCCTATCGCCTGAGCTTTGGTACAGTTCCCTTATCTCAATGATTGTACAGTACACCAAAAGCTCATGTAGTACCACGCTAATAGCAATAGGCCATCAATTTAAAATGCTGGCTCGTTAACATAAAGGTACAGATCATTGATAGAGGCTGGTTGGTTAACCTTCGATGTCAAGCAACAGATCCAGTGGGATCCTTATGCCAAACATTAGGACTGAAGTAGTTAACATATCAAAGGTTCCCAATGGTTCAGTGTTTATCCCTTAGTGTCTAAGTGATGTAGTAAAAACAGTATGGGGACGATCTAGCCGGGGCAGTTATGGCCTGTGTTGGTCCGACATTTGATCGAGTGCAGTTGTGGAATCCGGGGACCGCCTGGTCCCGGAAGAGTTTCCTATATGCATAAATAATTATGCGGGCGTATCTCCGTGCATCATGAGTCAGTGGCCAAGGTGTGGGCGGGTGTCATATGCCGGAGAGGGAAAGGAATAGTGCCAGGGAGCAGGTGTAAAGGATAAACAAGCGCTGGAATTCAGACGTGATGAAAGAATGTGGTTGGGGGGACGGGCCAAGGAGTCACGAAGGGCGGCGCTATTCATGATAAGTTCCTAGACAATTATCACGCAGAGGTGTGGATCAAATGAATGGGATGGCCATGTCTTAGGGCCGACCCGTTATCCTTGAAAAAGACCCAAAACAATGATGTAGCATTGTTAAACAAAGGGAGCCGGAAGGGTGAAACACTGTTTCGTAAAAGTTAGAGCCACCAAAAAGCCAACCTGGGTTTGGGGCCCTTAGCGGTTTGGGCAAATCATTTGAGACATGTCATGACCAAAATGAAGGGCGAGGCAACATTTTTGTCTGACTATCCAAAAGGAAAGTAAAAGAGAACGCCCTTGACAACCCTTTGAGCCTGAAACTTCATTTCTTGATTAACCTGTTGAAGGATCATCACACCTCCACACTGGGGCAGGTGGGAAAAGATTGTTCCAAAGGGAACGTTTCAAATGAAATGAAGACAGATCTTATAAAAGGAAAGGACGTTGCCGTAAAAGATGGAAAGACGATAAATCAGGGAAAGAAAAAAAAAGAAAACGGAGGAAGAAAGAATAGAATAAGGGACTTATCTACATATGTGAGTTTTGACCAGATTACACCTTACAGAAATTGATGATTTTGAGCCTTCTGTAACGCCTTTCTTCTTTAAAACCCATATCCTTAGCCGACAATTACGGGCCAAATGAAAGGCCCTGACCATCCTTGGTATTACATTATTGTCCTTAATGATTTGTCAGACTCAATACTAGCATCTGAAACTACTAAGACCCTGATCCTGAAAAGGTATTTAGGCCCCTTTGTATTAAATAACAAGTTTACATATCAACGTCTTGCAAAACCCCTTTACGATACACTGGTGGGAAAAAAACACACGTCTTGTGGTGTAATTGTTGACCTTAGTTTCCTTTTAATTCTGAAAATCCTAACATTCCTCTAATCCTGCGTTTCGTCCCCGAGTTTAAAGACCCATCTTGAGATCAAAGCATTGGGTTATGAAAACTGGAGCAAGTTGAAAGAATGACAGTCTTCTAGGCTGGGAAAATCAACGTTTACACTATATCTTGAATACTAGTATTAAATTTCTTCCTATGATACACTGAAATATGGTAAAACAGTTATTTTGTGCATGGTCTTCTGTTTAGCAAGTTGATTTGTCATAAGTAGGCATATTCATTACCATCGTTCATTTTAAAAAAAAAAAAGAAACAAAAAGGAAACCTTTCTTACTCTTTAGAGCATTAAAAAGGATGGATTGTCAAAGAGTTTTTCAGATCCCCAGAAAATTGCTATGAAGAATATCCTTAGTGGAAGATGGGCAGTCAAACTGGGGCAAATGTAGTCCACATCAAAAGGAATCCAATAACAGAGCAAGATCGTGGCAGATACATTAACTGGGGCAAGCCGGTTGAGTCTTAGTAGGTAGGGTTCCCATCCAAGACATTCTTCTTACGGATGGAATAGGAATCGAGTCAAGATTAAGCTGTAGGTCCATTCACCTGGGGCAATTTTGTGATTTTTTTGAGCGGAGTCAAATCACTTCAGACCTTCTGATAAAGAATATTAAGCAAGATCAGTTAACAATCCATCAAATATGGCAGTTTCATGTGATACAAAGATGAGGACCATTTATCACTGATTGCAATTGGAAAAAGATTCAGCATTGTCATGCATTACCCAAATTTTTTGCATGCATTGTCCCATCCATTCTGCATTACCAGATTTCATATATGTCATGCATTCCATGCACTTACCATCATCTTAGCATGTCTGCATTTCAGGCATTATCATCCATTGCACGCATTACCTACATTTCATGTATTACCATTCATCTTATGCATTGACATGCATTTCACGTATTACCATACATTTTATGCATTGCCTTGCATTTCATGCATTACCATACATCTTATGCATCGCCACCCATTTCATGCATTACCCTATATTTCAAACATTATCACACATCTCATGCATTGCCATGCATTTCATGTATTACCATGCATCCCATACATTGTCATGCATTTCACGCGTTACCATACATCTCATGCATCGCCATTGTGCGTTTCATACATTACACAAAAAATAAAAATGCATACATATAATCACAAGTTAGTAATATGCATATTAATAGCAACATATCACTGCATTATAAGTTAGCAACATACATACATATAGCAGCATATCATTGCATTCTAACATTACAAGCAGCAATAGAGCACCCTTCACACTTGTCTTGAGCTTTCAAATGATTATTTGACATCCTTGATGGAGAGATTTCAGTTGTGTTGGGGTAACTGACCCCAAGCACACATTGGTTTACTTGGAAAACTAGGGCAAGTTGACCCCAGACACACGTTGATTTATTTTGAACTGGGGCAACAGATCCCAAAGATAGGGGATTCATTCATTGACATTCAGACTTTACCCCAAGAGCGTTTTCCAAATAGAGAAACAACTTTCCAAACTTTGCTTTCACACCTTGTTACTGGTTGAGGTGGCTCGGATCATCGTATCCGCTACGGCTCGGATTCTTACATTCGAAGCAAGCCATCATTGTGTCCCATGGTTGGATCATCGTATCCCTACGGCTCGGATTCTTATATTCGAAGCAAGCCATTATTGTGTCCTATGGCTGGATCATCGTGTCCCTACGGCTCGGATTCTTACATTCGAAGCAAGCCATCATTGTGTCCCATGGCTGGACCATCGTATCCCTACGGCTCGGATTCTTACATTCGAAGTAAGCCATCATTGTGTCCCATGGCTGGATCATCGTGTCCCTACGGCTCGGATTCTTACATTCAAAGCAAACCATCATTGTGTCCCATGGCTGGATCATCGTCTCCCTACGGCTCGGATTCTTACATTCGAAGCAAGCCATCATTGTGTCCTATGGCTGGATTATCGTGTCCCTACGGCTCGGATTCTTACATTCGAAGCAAGCCATCATTGTGTCCCATGGCTGGATCATCGTATCCCTACGGCTCGGATTCTTACATTCGAAGCAAGCCATCATTGTGTCCCATGGCTGGATCATCGTGTCCCTACTGCTCGGATTCTTACATTCGAAGCAAGCCATCATTGTGTCCCATGGCTGGATCATCGTGTCCCTACGGCTCGGATTCTTACATTCGAAGCAAGCCATCATTGTGTCCCATGGCTGGATCATCGTGTCCCTATGGCTCGGATTCTTACATTCGAAGCAAGCCATCATTGTGTCCCATGGCTGGATCATCGTGTCCCTACAGCTCGGATTCTTACATTCGAAGCAAGCCATCATTGTGTCCCATGGCTGATCATCGTATCCCTATGGGCTCGGATTCTTACATTCGAAGCAAGCCATCATTGTGTCCCATGGCTGGATCATCGTGTCCCTACTGCTTCGGATTCTTACATTCGAAGCAAGCCATCATTGTGTCCCATGGCTGGATCATCGTGTCCTAACGGCTCGGATTCTTACATTCGAAGCAAGCCATCATTGTGTCCCATGGCTGGATCATCGTGTCCCTACGGCTCGGATTCTTACATTCGAAGCAAGCCATCATTGTGTCCCATGGCTGGATCATCGTGTCCCTACGGCTCGGATTCTTACATTCGAAGCAAGCCATCCTTGTGTCTCATGGCTGGATCATCGTGTCCCTACGGTTTGGATTCTTACATTCGAAGTAAGCCATCATTGTGTCCCATGGCTGGATCATCGTGTCCCTACGGCTCGGATTCTTACATTCGAAGCAAGCCATCATTGTGTCCCATGGCTGGATCATCGTGTCCCTACGGCTCGGATTCTTACATTCGAAGCAAGCCATCATTGTGTCCCATGGCTGGATCATCGTATCCCTACAGCTCAGATTCTTATATTCGAAACAAGCCATCATTGTGTCCCATGGCTGGATCATCGTGTCCCTACGGCTCGGATTCTTACATTCGCAGCAAGCCATCCCTGTGCACCTCAACTTGGATTCTTACATTCAGTGCGGATCGTCTCTAGTTGGCAGAAATAAACAACTCTTGATTAACCTGAAAAGCCATAGGGAGTTGAATGGCTTGGCTAAAATAGGTGTCTTTTATCTTTGCAGGCTTGTTGCTACAAAAATGTAGGAGAGTTCTCATCGTTACATTGAAGCAACTAAGCCTACAAAGATAAGTCACTGTAGACACCCTATTTTTGCCCTAGCCAAATAGAACAAAGGAGTCTCTTCTCATTATATTATTATTATTATTACCTTATTTTTATTATTATTATTTTATTATTATTATTAGTACTTTACTATTATTTTGCTAGTATTTTTATTATCATTATTATTATTATTTTCATTTTTATTATTATTACTAGTACTTTTATTATCTTTATTTTATTTTTACTTTACTATAATCATTTTTGTTTTCCATTTATTTTATTGTTATTATTTTTGATTTATTATTATTATTATTATTATTATTATTATTATTATTATTATTACTTTTTGTATTATTACTCTATTTTTATTAGTATTATTATTACTATTATTATTATTTTACTAATAATATCTTTATTATTTTTATTTTTACCATAATTATTTATTATTATTTACTATTAATAGTAGTATTATTTTTATTATTATTATCTTATGGATACTTATATTATTATGATAATTATTATTATTTCCTTTTTCATTATTACCATAAGAATAAAAGAATAAAAAAAAAGAAAAAAGAAAATCAAAGAAGGAAGGTTGTATTAGGGTTTTCATTTTTTTCATTATAAAGCAAAGCGGGGAGGCAGCGCACAGCAGGAGCGCAAAGAAGCCAAAGCCAAGAAAAAAAAAGCCTCCTTTTGATTCCGCTTCTCTAGTTTCTTCTTCCCCTGCTCTCATTCTCTCCTTCACTCTTTTCTCTATTCTCGTTCCAGCCTTCCAACTCCGGCCACAGCACCGCAGACCACCATCTGTCAACTCCAGCACAGAAGCAGCCGAAGACTCCCTCTGTCACAGCTCTCCAACCTCCAACACCATCCTCTCAGAAGCCGTCGTGAGCACCGCTGCACACAGAAGACTCAGCAGCGACTTTAGGAGCAACAACCCTGCAGTTCCGTCATCATCCACGTCGCCACCATCGCCCCTCATCCTGGCCGTCTGCTCTACCAGCAGATCCCCTACACCGACCATCCTCCACAGCCGCACCAGCAGAAGAGGAGTTCCCGCCGCCGCTCCCTGCTCACTGCCACCACTTGCGCCAGCAGACACAGAGCACCACCACAGCAACCCCTGCAGATCACGAGCAGAGCTTCTCCAGCCAAAACCCGAACCAACCCCTCTATTCCAGCCATCGTCTCCGGCGTCCCTCCGTCGCGCCCACATCCTCATACATACAGGTAAGTCTCTGGTAAAGTTCCTCTGCTGTAAGCTCCTCCGCTTTCACATGCACACACACACCTTATGTTTTAAAGTTTAAATTTTTCTTTATTTTATCCTTTATATATATATATTAAAATTGTTATTGAAGGTTTTTTCTGTTGGTCATATTGTTATTATTATTTGTATATTGTTATTAGTAAATTGCTTGGATATTATTATTGCCATTATATTAATTGTATTAACGTAATTATATTGATTTTACTTGTGTTGTATTAATTGTTGTATTATTATTATTATAGAATTTTTATTGTAAGAACTTGTTCTAATATTTAAAGTTTAAATTTTTATCATATTTGTTACATATATAATATTGTGGTGAGACCTTTTTGCTGATATTCATGTTTATATTATTTCTTGTTGTATTTATAAATTTATTACTGTTATGAAATATTAATCGTCAGAGTTTGTGTTTAAAGGTCATATATTTGTATTCGTTGTACATATTAAATATTTAATATTATTGTATAATTGTTGTTGTATTTTTTTTAATATTAAATATTCATGATTAGGGTTTTTGTTGTTATATTCACGTTGTGAGTTTTTTATTATTGTTGTGGCAATCTTAAGTGTTTGATTTTCATATTTAGGATTATTTTTTTGTCATTATTGTATGTTTAATATTTGTGTAATTAGGGTAGTTTTTTTTTTTATTTGTTGTACTTATTTATTTAACATTGATATTTAATAATTGATATTCATGTTTGTATCTTTTGTAGTATTTATTATTATATTTGTAGAATTTTCTTGTTAAACTTTTACTGTTATAAGATTTTTAATATTTGTTAAGTTGATATCCATGTTTGTATTTTGGCTATATGTATTATTTAATAATCATTGTTGTCATTGCAAAATTGATATGATTAAAGTATGTCTTAATATTTAATTTTAAATTTTTGTTGTATCCATTGTAAATGTTAAATGATATATTATCAAGTTAGGGTTTTTACATGTTTAGTAGTAAGGTAATATTACATATTTAGTAAATTAGGATCTTAAGCTTGGTGTTTTATTGATATTATATGTAAATTAATAATTTTAGTTATATGTATATCATATATTAGCATATTGGTAAATATTACATATTTAGCATTTTTGCATTTTTTTATATATTATATATTTAGTGATTTAGGGTTTAATGGATATTATATGTTTAGTAAATTAGCATTTTAATCACATGTTTAGCATCAATCATTATTATTATTTTTTTAGGATATTAATATAGTTAGTATTAATTATTAGTATCCTAGTATTTTTAGTATCAGTTATTTTTAGTATATAAGTAGGTTTAGTATTAATCATTATTAGAACCTGACTATATTTAGTATTAAGTATCCTTAATATATTAATATATATAGTATTTAGTTACTTATTTTGACATTCATAATATGTTGGTAGGTATGTGAGGCTTATTATTCTATTACCATATATTAAAAACCTCCCATGTTAGTATTTTCATATAAAAATTTCATATATAATTTCAAAATTTTGGGAGTGTATTTTCCTAATTATTATCCCTATGATTTTATTGCAGGGGTATGAGCCTTCGGGCATCACGTACCCTAAGCTTTGAGGGAATATATATATATGTATATATTTATTTATTTATTTATTTTACATGTATTTATAAATTCATAAAAGGGAGTAATTTAAAGAATTATTAGATTAACTTAGGGATAATTTCAAATTAATTAGGTACCGTTCGTAAGAACGGGCGCGTAGGGGGTGCTCGTACCTTCTCCTCGCGTAACCAAACTCCCGGCCCCAACTCTGGTAATGTAGACCGATTCTACCCCCAACGGGGTAGTAATCATGTGTTCTAACCGCACTAAAGGTTAGTGGCGACTCCTACACCATATTTTTCCTGAAAACATTAAATTGATTTTTGATTTCGCTGCTCGTGGCACACGCGCGCCCGGGACGTCGCGACAGTCACTATAATCTACTTTACCTCAGTCAGACCAAGCTGCATTCACTCCTAGGCTCGTAACTGGCTGGTACCTCGTCAAATTGACCCCTTCAACCCAGTGAACTGGGGAGTTGCATCCTCTCCGAGTACAATTTGACGGTACGCACACACTATCTGAGATATGTGGTTGCACTCTATCTATACTAGCAACGGTACCGTGCTTTGTATTCTGTATCTATATCTGTTTGTAATCTTTTCATAGGGATCTGATACAATATATGTATATATATACTCTTTTACTATTTTCATCATGTTTTCAAAATAACCATAACACTATCATTCTCAACTGTAAATACTATAATATCTGAATAACTGTAGCATCTTGATGATATATTGTATAATCTGTCTGTATAATTTGTTTGTATACTCTGAGTGTTACGGCATTTAGGAAAACATGGCATACTGTAAATATGGTATAAACTGATCTGTATAACTGTAATGTACTAATTCTGAATAAACTGTAATATACTAATTTGAATAAACTTCTGTATATGTATACTAATTTGAATAAACATCCATAATAGACTGTTCTGAAATATACTGTAATATACATCATTCTTTATTTGTAAATACTGTATAGTATGATATGCTGTAAAAACTATATAGGTTCTATATCAAATAAATATCTACTCAGGCCACACAAGCTTTGAAAACTCTTATTCTATAAATACTGGATAATAAATTGGTATATATAAAATCTTTGCTAATATTGTAAAACTCCTAGCATAGCATATTTCCCTTACCTAGTTTTGAAAAGCCCCTATAATAATCTTGCCCTACACCCGTAGGGTTCTCCACTCGACACCTTGAAAACGACATCCCCTTGAACAAAACATCAGTATTTTCCTGCATACAAAATTTCCTATAACTACATGGAAAGCATATTCTAAATAAAACACCTTACTCTAAGTTTGGGATGAATTCCAAACTAACTCCACCAACGATCAGCTCCAGCAGACTTGTAGAGAACTTTGTCAAGAGCATTGTGGTAGCCTCAGATCTTCAATCCAGCGAGAAACGGACCCAGAATCGAAAAGAGAAGGAGTGGGAGGCATTTAGAAAGAGAGGGAGAGAGAGAGAGAGAGAGAGAGAGAGAGAGAGAGAGAGAGAGAGAGAGAGAGAGAGAGAGAGAGAGAGAGAAAGTTTTGTGCCAGTTTTCTGCTGAAAAATTTGGGTTTTCACTATTTATAGCTTCGGATTCGTTGATGAGACACGTCATCTCGTTGACGAGTCCTTTAAGAAGTTCATCGACGAACCTTCTCTCCTTGTCGACAAATTTCAGACCTCCATGAACCCCCTCTCGGTATTTTCTCATCGAAGAAACCTATCCTCATCGATAAGGTCCTCTTATATCCTCATCGATCAATTCCCTATGTTCGTTGACGAGGACCTTTCTAATTTTTTGGGTTATTACATTCTCCCCTCCTTTTAAAATTTCGTCCTTGAAATTTACTATATGTGTCATCATCTATCATCCCATAAAGGCAAATAGTCTACTTATTTTATTACTTACCCTCACTTATGACGGAGGAATACCGTGGTTACAATCTAAGTTTTAGGAGATTACACATATAAAACTAAAAGACCACCTACTAACTAATTCAATACATGTACTTGCAAAAGAAACTTTATCTAATTACTTATACTTTACCTGCTATCACTAATCTCTTGGAACAACTGCGGGTATCTTTGTCTAATCTGTTCCTTGAGTTCCCAAGAAACTTCCTCTATATCATGATTCCTCCACAAAACTTTTATTAGCTGAATTTATTTATTGTGTAATGCTTGTGTCTTTCTATCCAAAATCCGTATTGGTACTTCTTCATAAGCTAATGAATCCTTAAGCTCTATTTTTGAATAGCTGATTATGTGGGACGGGTCTGGGACGTATTTCCTTAACATAGTAACATGAAATACGTCATGAATTCTAGCCAGATCTGGTGGCAAAGCTAGCCTATAGGCAACTAACCCTTTTCTTTCTAGTATCTCAAAAGGGCCAATATACCTAGGGCTCAACTTGCCCTTCTTCCCAAACCTCATAACTCCTTTTCAAAGGAGCTATCTTAAAAAATACTCAATCTCCCACATCAAAGTCTAACTCTCAGCAGTGAGTGTCTGCATAGCCTTTCTGCCAACTCTACGCAGTACTGATTTTTTATTTAATTAGTCATACCTTGTCATACGCCTACTGCACAATCTCTGGACCTAACACTCACCACCTACTTCATCCTAGAAGAGAGGAGAACGACATCTCCTACCATATAATGTCTCATAAGGTGCCATGCCGATACTAGTCTGAAAACTGTTATTATAAGCAAACTCGACTAACAGTATAAACTGAGTCCAGCTAGCCCCAAAGTCAAGCACACAAGCACGAAGCATATCTTCTAGTGTTTGGATCGTCCTCTCAGTCTGACCATCTGTCTGAGGGTGAAACGCAGTGCTGAATGCCAACTGTGTACCTATAGCTTCCTAAAAACTCTTCCAAAATCGTGAAGTAAACCGAGGATCTCGATTAGAGACTATGGATACTGGAACACCGTGGATGCGAACTATCTCCTAAATATATATTTTTTCCAATCTATCCATGGAATAACCAACTTTAATAGGGATGAAATGAGCGGTCTTTGTCAAACGATCAACAATCACCCAAATTGCATTCAACCCTTATCGCACTGGTGGTAACCCCGTAACGAAATCCATCGAAACATGATCCCATTTCCACTCTGGAATGAACAATGGCTGCAACTGTCCTGACGAATTCTGATGTTCAGCTTTAACTTGCTAGCACATCAAGCACTGCTAAACAAACTCGGCTATCTCCCTCTTCATTCCATGCCACCAGAAATACTCTCGCATATCCTGATACATTTTAGTGCTACCTAGATGTACGGTGTATAGGGATCTGTGAGCCTCCTCCAATATAATTCTCCAGATCTCAGTATCAGCAGGAACACAGAACCTAGTACGGAAACACAAGGCTCTATAATTTGATATACTGAATTCCTCACCCTGACCATCTCATACTCTTGCCATTACCTCTGCTAACTCTGCATCATCACCCTGAGCTATTTTAATCCTCTCGTATAGTGTTGGCTAAACCACTTGACTGACAATGATTGCCTGAGGACTCTCCTCTATTAACTCTATGCTAAGCCGCTCCAAATTCACCAAAATCGAGTGTTGAATCTCCATAGCTGCCAGTACTGGTCCTACTGATTCTTGCTCAGAGCATCTGCCACCACATTCGCTTTCCTTGGGTGGTAGCTAATGGTGCAACCATAATCTTTAATGAGTTCTAGCCACCTTCTTTGCCTCATACTTAGTTCTTTCTGGATAAAGAAATATTTCAGGCTCTTGTGATCCATGAAAATCTCGCACTTACCACCATATAAATAAAGCCTCCAAATCTTAAAAGCATAAACGAAGCCAACTAGCTCCAAATCATGCACGGGAAAATTCTTCTTATACTCTTTAAGCTATCTAGAAGCTTATGCAATGACTCTACCGTGCTATATAAATACGCACCCAAGACCCTTCAAAGAGGCATCATTATATATTACAAAATCATCCTCCCCTGATGGAATAGCTAATACCGGAGCTGAAACTAACCATCCCTTTAACTCCTAAAAACTCTGCTCACAATCATTGGTCCAATCAAATTTTACGTTTTTCCTCATAAGTCATGTTAATGGACTCAATAATTTGGAGAAGCCATCTATGAAATGCCGGTAATAGCCTACTAATCCCAGAATACTCCTGACCTCTTGAACATTGCTTGGCCTTTCCCAACTCACCACTGCCTCTATTTTACTCGGATCAACTGATACACCTACTTCAGAGATCATATGATCGAGGAAGGTAACCTGCCTTAACCAGAACTCACATTTCTTGAATTTTACGTACAATTTTCTTTCCCTCAATATTTGTAACACTCGCCTTAAATGATGCTCGTGCTCCTTAAAACTTCTCGAGTGGACCAGTATATCATCAATGAACACAACCACAAATTGGTCCAAATATTGATAGAACACCCGATTCATTAAGTCCATAAATACTGCTGGTGCATTATTCAACCTAAATGGCATCACTAAAAACTCGTAATGCCCATATTTGGTATGGAATGTGGTCTTCAATATATCTTCTGCTCTAACTTTCCTAATGGCAACCTAACTGCAGGTCAATTTTAGAATAAACCCGAGTCCCCTAGAGTTGATCAAATAAATCGTCAATCCTAGGGAGAGGATATTTATTCTTGACTGTCAATTTTTTTATCTCCCTATAATCAATGCACAATCTCATGGTTCCATATTTCTTTTACATTAAGAAAACTGGCGCTCCCTAAGGCGACACACTAGGCTTAATAAAATCCCTATCTAGCAATTCTTGTAGTTGATCTTTCAATTCTTTTAACTCGACTACAGTCATACGGTATGATGCTTTAGATACTGATGCAGATCTCGGCAACATATCTATAGTAAACTCAATTTCATGGTCAGGTGGAAAACTAGGTAATTCTTTTGGAAAGACATATGGGAATTCCCTCACTACTGGTATGTCAACTTGTTTCAATTCTTCTTTTGGAAATTATTTTATGTATGCGGCATACCCCTGGCAACCATCCTATAGCAAACTCCTTACTTGAATAGCCGACACCAGCTGTGGTGAGGCACGTAAATGTGAACCCACGAATCTGTATTTCGGCTCACCCGAGTGTTGAAAATCACTTCTTTCTTATGGCAATCTATGCTAGCGTGATGAGTAGCTAGCCAGTCCATACCCAGTATCACATCAAACCCTTGTATATCTAGGATTGCGAATTCAGCTAGTAATACTCTCTCCTGAATACTTACTGGGAAATTCTGAAGCACCTTCCTGCAACTTACTATAGATCCCACCGGCGTACCCACAAATAGTTCTACATTTAATGGTTGTGTTTCTACCCAAGTTATTTTCACATATCCTGCCGATATAAAGGACTGAGTGGCACCTGTATCAAATAAAACAAATATTTTATATGGTAAAACAGTAAGGGTACTTGTGACCACGTCTCCAACCATCTCAGCATCTCCCGGCGTCAACGCATAGACTCTCGCCGGCGCAGTATTCCTCTGCTGACCACCGCAAGGCACTAGTATCCACCTCGAAATGGTCTATGAACCGTTGCATAACCCGATGACATTTGACACGATTGAGCCATATGGCCAGGCCTCCCACAACGATAACTTACACTCTCCCCCATCTGACACTCACCCGGGTGTCTCTATCCACATCTAAGACAAATTGCAGGAAGCTATTGGCCCTGAAATCCACTGTACTCTACCATCTATCTTTGGCCTCCGCCAGATCTACCTCCTCTCCATGGGCCTCGGCTGGGACCCACCTGAAAACTCGAGGGTGTGGCCCTCTTCTTTTGACTCTGTACTTTAGTCTCCCTCGGTAGACTCTCCTCTGCTATAATAGCCCTATCAACCAACTGTGCAAAATCCTAGATCCTCAATACTGCCACCTACCTAAGAATATCTCGCATCAAATTTCTCTTGAACATTCTGGCATTCATCACTTCATCTGGAACAATATAAGGGCAGAAATGTGACAGCTCGATAAATCTCGTAGCGTATTGCTGGACAGTTAATGATCCCTGGGACAGACTCAGAAACTTCTGTACTCAAGCATCACTAACTGAAGTAGGATAATATCTATCAAAGAACACATCCCTGAATTGGGCCCAGGTCATTGGAACTGGAATCACCCTCTGCTCCTCCAATAGCCTGGTAGCTGTCCACCATCTCTCGGCCTCCCCTGCCTCTGCTTATTGGTGCAGTGAAGTACTGTCAGAATTTTCTCTACCTCCTACACTAGTTCTCAACAACTGTAGGGTCAGTCACTCCAGAAAAGGCTGGCGGATTCATCTTCATAAATTTCTCTATGGTACATCCCTGTTGGTGTAGTGAAGTACTGTCAGAATTTTCTCTACCTCCTGCACCAGTTCTCAACAACTATAGGGCCACTCACTCCAAAAAAGGCTAGCGGATTCATCTTCATAAATTTCTCTATGGTACATCCCTGAGTTGGAGATAGGCCTCCCTGCTCTCTAGAGCTCCGCGCTACCTTAACTTTCTGAGCCACACTACGTAACACAACATCTGAATCTCCACCTGTTGCGCTAAAAGGACCCGCTCCATCATCACCACTAGCGTGAGCGCTACTGCCTCCTGGGTCCATCCTGCAAATATATAGAATACCGTTTCAGAATCCTATTTCCCATACAGACCTAACATATCTCATTTAACTAGAAATTCAAATCCTCTATTAACCATTCCCCTGATCCTAGCCCTAAAATCCAATCTTGCAACCCAAACACACGACTCATTGATTGTTTACTATGAATTTCCTGAAATCGTCATCCCAGGAAAAACACAAAAACCACCACGAAAACCTATACATAGATCACAAAACAAAACCTCAAATCTTTCCTATATTTTGGTATTGTTTCCCACTGCACTCTAGAGTCTACAAAATCTAACAACCTAGGCTCTGATACCAAAATGTCACGACCTCAAAATTTAAATCATTTTTTTTCATAAACACATATAAGCTATTTTGATACCCCTTCAATGAAAATCTCAGGCCTCGAAGGGGCACTGGGGTATTCTTGTATACAATAATCATACCTACGTAGCAAAAACATAAATCATACATCCATATATACCATACAATACTAGGAATATGTATTTTTAAACTATATTTATATAATACCTCTCTCTTCAATAATATCTACCCCAAAAATACAAAACCCTGCACCAACATACCCTGAAACTAGGGTAACCGAGAAATTTCTATCTGCGAGCCTGATCTGCTAGCCTAATTGGCTCACTTGAAAAATGTTAGAATAATAGGGTGAGTTGACGCTCAGTAAGTGGAAATATGCTATTACTAGTGTGTGGCGACTAAGTTACATATACTTTAAATAACATCTGAGTTGTAATAAACAATAAATTTGCAAAGCATTTCTTACATTTTTCGCAGTTTAAAACATAACTGTATCATTTGAGTTTTTTACTTTTCATACCACTAATATCATACGATATTTATCAAGTACTGTAAAATTGTAGACATATACATAACTGTGTTTTATCCCTGAAACTCTGTATGTCATGATTGGACCCCTTATGACTGGGTTCTATGGCCCGTAGGCGGGACTTAATCTGGTCGGCCCTCCTATAAGTCACTATACTTTTCTTACCTCAGCTCAGCCAAATTGCATCCACTCCTAGGCTCGGGACTAGCTGCTATCTCGTGAAACTGGCCCCCTCAACCCAAAGAACTAGGTAGCTGCATCCTCTCCAAGCACAGTTTGACGGTACCCACACACTATCTGAGATATGTGGTTGCACTCTATCTGTATTAGCAACGGTGCCGTGCTCTATATTATGCATCTATATCTGTCTGTAATCTTTTCACAGGGATCTGATACTATATATACATATATACTCTTTTATTATTTTCATCATGTTTCCAAAATAACCATAACACTATCATTCTCCACTGTAAATACTGTAATATCTGAATAACTGTAGCATTTTGATGCTATACTTAGGGGTGTACACGACTCGGTTCGGTTCGGTTCGGTTTTGGCCAGAACCAAAAATCGAACCAAAATTTTCGATTTTGGGATTTCCGAACCGAAGCTGAAACTATGCTTTAATTGAAAACCAAAAATTTGGCGGTTCGGTTGCGATTTTTCAGTTTTAAATTGATTTTTTTTACAAAAAAAAAAACCTTTATTTTTCATAAAGTTGTTGAAAATTTATTGAGCATTTTAATTTTTTATAAGGACTCATAATTTTAACAAACTAAAATATGTTGGACACTTTTAACAAAAATAACCTTTATTTTTCATAAAGTTCTTAAAAATTTATTGAGGATTTTTTTTTTCTATAGTGGCTATATGGCTATATTGCATGCTATATTTTTACTAGCCATATTATATATATATATATATATATATATATATATCTCTCTCTCTCTCTCTCTCTCTCTCTCTCTCTCTCTCTCTCACTCTTATATAAATCGGTTTTTTGGTTTTTTTTGGTTTGGTTTCAACATAAAATCGAAACCGAAACCGAAACCAAACCTTTTTATTTTTGAAAACCGCAACCAAAACCGAAAATCGATAAACTGAACCGTTTATGGTTTCGGTTCGATTTTCGATTTTTTGGAAATTTTTGTACACCCCTAGCTATACTGTATAATCTGTCTATATAATATGTTTGTATCATTTGTCTGTATAATCTGTCTGTATACTCTGAGTGTTTTGGCATTTAGAAAAACATGGCATACTATAAATATTGTATAAACTAATTTGTATAACTGTAATGTACTAATTTTGAATAAACTATAATATACTAATTTGACTAAACTTCTGTATATGTATACTAATCTGAATAAACATCCATAATAGACTGTTCTGAAATATACTGTGAAATACATCATTCTTTATCTGTAAATACTGTATAGTATGATATGTTATAAAAATTATATAGGTTTTATATCAAATAAATATCTACTCTGGCCACACAAGCTTTGAAAACTCTTAGTTTATAAGAACTCAATAATAAATTGGTATATATAAAATCTCTGCTAATATTGTAAAACTCCTAGCATAGCATATTTCTTTTACCTAGTTTCTGAAAAGCCCTTACAATAATCTAGCCCTACACCCGCAGAGTTCTCCACTTGACACACTGAAAACATTATCCCCAAAAAAAAAAAGATCAGTATTTTCCTGCATACAACATTTCCTATAACTGCAAGGAAAGCATATTTTGAATAAAATAGCTTACTCTAAATTTGGGATGAATTCCAAACTAACTCCACCAATGATTAGCTCCAGAAGATTTGCAGAGAACTCTGTCAAGAGCGTCGTGGGGGCCTCAAATCTTCAATCCGGCGAGAAACAGACCCGGAATCGAAGAGAGAAGGAGTGGGAGGCGTTTAGAGAGAGAGAGAGAGAAAGAGAGGATGTTTTGCGCCAGTTTTCTGTTGAAAATCCAGGTTTTCACTATTTATAGCCCCGGATTCATCGATGAACCTTCTCCCCTAGTCGATAAATTTCAGACCTCCATAAACCCCCTCTCGGTATTTTCTTATTGACGAAACCTATCGTCATCGACGAGCTCCTCTTATATCCTCGTCAATGAATTCCCAGCGTTCGTCGACGAGGACCCTTCTAATTCTTTGGGTTGTCACAGATCATCTCCATAATTTTATATGACTTAAAATACATGTTTAATAAGAAAAGTGAGATGATTACCCTACTCACTTTAGTTTTTCCCAAATACATATGTGAAGATCCAAAAAAGTAAAAAAAAAACAAAAAAAAAGAGATTAATTATTAATTAATTAAATATTATTAAATTGAATTAATTAAATTAAGTAATATGATAGTAATATGTATAAGTATATAATATAATATTATCATAATATAATATTAACATAATATATGATAGTTATATTGAATCTTCCTCAGGAGGAAATTGAAGAACAGAAGCCTTGCCTTAACTCCCACCTTATCTCTCCTCCGTCCTTCTTTCTCTCTCTCCTCAATTTCCTTGGCCGAACGACCACCGATCAAAAAATAGAAAATACCACTGAGTTCTCTGCTACCGACATTTTAACTGAAGTTGATTTGTCGTAAAAGCGTCGTAGGCACCACTCATGGGTAAGGTAAACCCACACTCTTCAATTTATCCATATATTTTCAGCCAAATTAACGATCAGACACCACCACAGGGTTCTGGCTTTGATTCTGAGCAAGTTAATTAGAGTGAATTTTTGATTTGGGGATCATAGGCACCACTCCAAGGCTAAGGTGAGGAGTACAAATTGTATCTGTTGTTTTAAAAAAAAGTTAATCGATTGAATTCTAGTATTTAATTATTAAATTGTAGGATTGAATTATATTAGATTTTTGGAGATATTCTTGGGATTAAGTTAAACTGCAGGGATTTGATTAAAAAAAATTTTTGGGGAGTATTTTGGAATTAAGTTAAATTCTAGGGATTTGATTAAATTAGATTTTTGGGAATATTGTGGAATTATATTAAACTACGGGGATTTAATCGTATTGGTGATTTTAAATATGTTAAAAATTAAATTTAAATATGTAAAGTGGATCAAACCCACGTTTTTAGAATTTAACCAGTTAATAGGAGCGTGTGAGTCTAGAAATATTAAGATAATTGTAATTCTGGGGTTGAGTTGATTAAATTGGGAAAATGTGACTTTAGGGTTTGGAGCTCCAAATGCCACAGGCGTGGATTAAGAATTTTTAGCAGGCCTCTCACGAAATAGGTAAGAGGATAGATTAAGTTACGTATTTTCAGAAAATTAATTGTTGAATATACAATATTTGATTTTGAAATTTATACATGATTTACTATAGTTTTTGGGGAATACTGATGTTGAACTACGGAAACTTTGAAAATAGATTTAATCATATTTTGTCAGCAAAATATGTTTTCCCAGGCTAGATAACATGTTACAGAGTAATACTCACTTGTGTGTGGCATGAGTACAAATTTTACTATAAATAATGTTATGTCATAATATTTTATGAATTCACAGTATAAGCATGATTTGACAACAATTTTTAGAAAAACTATAAATACTACATAAATTATATTTTCAGTATATTATAATAATTCAGTCAGCGCAGATGCCGTGATATTTTAGCCAGTGCAGACGCCGTGATATTTTAGCCAGCCCAGATGCAGTGATTATTCAGCCGGCCTAGATGCCGTGAACAGATTTATATATATATATATAACAGTTTATTTAGAAATTATGATATGACAGATTTTACGCAGAAATATGAAATGAGATATGTTTCAGTTATATATATATATATATATATATATATATATGTGTGTGTGTGTGTGTGTGTGTGTGTGTGTGTGTGTGTGTGTGTGTGTGTGTGTTGGCCTTACTAAGTTTGATACTTCATTTTGATGCTAACAAACAAGTAGGATTTAACATGTTTTAGTTCAGTGTTGTGTTTTCTCAGAAATTCATATTAAAGGTACGCATGTAGCATGAATCAATAACTGATAGTATGACCCCCAGGGTTTTGTTCAGGTGCTAGTGTGGGTTGCGGGAGTGCCTCTCATGAGGTCAGGTGTTCAAACCCTCCTGAGCTCATTTCCGCCCATGAACTCCTAAATTTACCCTCCCTTTGGAGTTGTGGGGTCAACTTCAAGGGGCGTATAATTAGTCACGTGGACCGTAAAACGGACACGTGGATACCCAGTGTGTAATCCAAATAACTGATAGTATGGATCAAAGTCTGAAGACCATAAGAGCATTGTGATTAAAGAAGATCAACATGAGAGCTCAAAGTTCATATTATTCTGCGAGATCAGAGAAAGTTCATAACAAAGGAGAATTTTTTAGAACTTAGGACAAGTCTCTGTAAGTACTTTTAGTTTATTCAAGTATGAAGTTTTCATTTTGAAGCTAATTAAACAAAGAAACTTAGAGACCTTAAAATAATAACTTGGAACATGTTTTCAAAGTTAAAACAAATTTATATTCCAAGTAAAAATGAGAGAGAAATCAAAAAATGATTAATAAAGAAATTTATTTAGTTGACAGACGATTGTGTGGTTATAGACAGACGACTGACTAAATTAAAGGTTTAAAATTAAAACACAGAAGCCTGACAGATGACTGTCAAGGTTTCCACAGACGACTGTGAGTGAAAAGTGAGAAGTCTGTGAAAGTTTTACCAAACGATTGTCCACCTTATATGTTACTAAAAGGCTCAAAATTTCACATGGATAGATAACTGTCATCATATGGACAGACGACTGTCACCTTATATTTTGATGACAGACGACTGCCACCTTTCTGCCTATGATTCTTACAGTTATATTAAATGGACAGATGACTGTCTGGACTTCATAGTCGTCTTCCTCGCGGCAATTTTTTGTTTTCCAACGGATATAATTTTTGAAATTCAAATATTTGGAAACTCAAATAAGTTTATTTTATGGAAACAAGTTTGAGTATCCTTTGAGGAACAAGAAAAAAGGTTTTATACATCTATAAATACCCCTAAAGACTCATTGAATTAATCACCAAGATTATTAAGAGCTCACAATCTGCTGTCATACTCTCTGAAAATTTGAAAGTGTCTCATATTGCTCTCATCCTTGCTCAAAATTAAGAAGTTCATGCTGAATCTCACTGTGTTTGATCATTGAGTTGCCGATTCTTTCTTTGAAAGATACCCACGGTGATAAATTCCTAAGAGCTTCATTCTGAAATTCATATTTTGAATTTACTGAAGTGCATTAGTGTTTTAAACTTGTACTAATCAGCTCTTTGAGGAACAAGTTCTCGTACATATTGTTTTTCTATCTTTGTAATAGGGCTTGTTGACGATTTGAGTAGTTGAATCATTGGACCAAACAAGGGGAGATTGTTTGGAGAAGGCGGGCTCTAGCCTTACCCAAGGAGTGCTTGTAATTGGTTTTGTTCCGATTGATAAAGGAATGATAATAGTGAATCCTTTGGCGGTTTGGCCAAGGGCGAGGACGTAGGCTGTGATCAAGCTGAACCTTGTAAAAATCCTTGTGTTCTTCTTTCTCTGCTCTACTCTTTATTTTTCAAAGATATAATTTGCATAATTGTTTTAAATTTCAATCCTGAATGTTTGGTAATTAAATAGACCGGAAGGTAATTTGTTTTGGATAAATCAGCATTGATTGCGAAAACCGAACGGGACAACATTGGTTGATTATCCTTGACCTATTAATCTGAAAGTTTATTTTAAAACTGAACATTGGGAAGAAAAATAATTATGATACAGGGCTTAAACTGAATGCAGTAAATTTTCACATATATTGTTACTTAAAATTGATAGTTTTATCTTGTTATGATTGATTGTGATTGTTTTTAAGATTTGCAACTTAAAAGAACTAATTCTAAAGAAAAAAAATTTTAAAACCAATTCACCACCCTTCTTGGGAAGCTATTCCTAATTTCAATATATATATTATATGAAATGTACAATATGATATCAGAATCCCTAATGGACTAAGTTTGTTTAGAGCACGATACCGTAGCTAGCTAGCTAGATCAGACAGTGTTACACCTGTGTGTCGACCCGAGAAGTGTTGCGACAAAGTAGGATGGGTGGACCAGGTTGGATGTTTAGCCGACAGTGCAACCATACTATTCAGAAAGTGTAGGGTCGAAGGCTGATTAGCCACGAAGTGTTGCGGCGAGTAGATACCCACTGTGTGTTGACCTGAGAAGTGTTGTGGTGAGTAGGATGGGTGGACCAGATTGGGTGGGCAATCGTACGTAGTTATGTTATGATTGACTTAACCTGGTAGGCCTGCCGTGGTTAAATCCAGCCTCTAGGCCGCACAACCCGATCATGCGGGGTTAATTCATGATTCAGCTTTCCATCAAGGGTATAAATTCAGTAATATATAGATATATGGCAGATGATTTATATGTAGACAAAAATTTAGTATCATACATTATGTTATGTTGATTTATGATTTATTTAGATTTATACATAACAGTTTTATCAGATTTGTCAAATGCAGTTAAACTATGTATAGATTTTCCTTACTTATCACATACAAATTATCAGGAACAGTATATGTATATAACACAATAATACTCATGCTGCCACACACTAATATTAGTCTATCTCCCTAACTGAGAGGTGTCTCACCCTAACAATACAAACATTTTAGGAAACCCAAATAGACAATCGGACCCTGCTCTGAGATATAGGAGGTTGATTATGGTACCCTAACTGAAGGGCAAGTAGTTGGGTTGAAATCAGGATGGATTTTTTAGGGTATGACCTTAGGGTATATATGGTCCTTTTTGGGATATATTTTTGTATTTTGGTTAAAATAACACTTTGGTATTGTATATAAGGTTGAATAAATCATGGTTTCGGCTACATAGTCGTCATGTATGTATGAACAGGTATATCCCCAATTTCCTTCGGTGTCCGGGTTGATTTAGTTTATGTTTTATGGTAACAAAGTTATTATTATTATTATTATTATTATTATTATTATTATTATTATTATTATTATTATTGTAATGACTTGATTTTTCAAGCCATTTTTTAACCCTTAATAGTAATAATAATAATAATGCTGACTGGTAAAAATTCTTGTTCTCTAATACCCTATAACACATCCATAGACCTAGGCAGCGAAAAACATCAGTTTCCTTTGGATATCATAAGCCTAGATCAAGGGTTCCTATCAAGTATCTTAGAATTCTTTTGATTGCAACTTGATGAAATTCCGTAGGTGCTGATTGAAATCTAGCGCACATGCACACACTAAACATGATATCGGGTCTACTAGCTGTTAAATATAGTAAACTATTTATCATTCCACGATAATGTTTTGTGTCTACTGGTTTTCCCTTTTCATCTCTATCAAGGCTTGTTGAGGTGCTCATAGGCATTCCTATAGATTTATTTTCTTCCATATCAAACTTTTTTAGCATATCTTTAATATATTTAGTATGAATTATGAATGTTCTATTTTTGGCTTGTTTGATTTGTAACCCTAGGAAATAATTTAACTCTCTCATCATACTCATTTCAAACTCTTTTTGCATACATGTTGCAAAATCTTTACACAGTTCTTCATTTGTAGCGCCAAATATGATATCATCAACATATATTTGGACTATCAACATATCTTTGTTTTTGGTCTTTATAAAAAAGGTGTTGTCTACCTTTCCCCTTGAAAAATCATTTTTAAGTAGAAATTTACTTAGTGTCTCATACCAAGCTCTAGGAGCTTGTTTTAAACCATACAAGGCTTTAGTTAATCTAAATACATGATCGGGATGTTTTAGGTCTTCAAAACCTGGTGGTTGTTTTACATAAACCTCTTCATTTATATACCCATTTAAGAAAGCACTTTTTACATCCATTTGATATAACTTGAATCCTTATGGGCTGCATAGGCTAGGAGCATTCTAATTGCTTCCATTCTTGCTACGGGGGAAAATGTTTCATCATAGTCAATACCTTCTTCTTGATTATATCCTTGAGCTACTAGCCTAGCATTGTTTCTAACCACTATTCCATTTTCATCTTTCTTATTTCTAAAGATCCATTTAGTTCCTGTGATTGAATGCTCTTTAGGTTTGGGAACTAATTTCCATACTTGACTTCTTTCAAATTGATTAAGTTCTTCTTATGTAGCAATAATCCATGAATCATTATTTAATGCCTCTTTTACATTTTTTGGTTCATCTTGAGATAGGAAAGTATAATGGTTGTATATATTCTTTAATGATGATCTAATGGTTATTCCTCTTGAAGGTTCTCCGATAATTTGATCTTCAGGATGGTTTCTTATATATTTCCATTCTTTTGGTAATTCTTGATTTTCTGTGGGTTTTTCTTTTGAAATTTCTTCATTGTTTTCTTCTTTTTCATCCTTAATTTCAAGATTTTCCACCTTTTGTGAGATATCCTCGATTTCATTATTCTTGATTTCATTTACAAAGGGATTTGATTCATCAAAAGTTACATGCATTGATTCAAAAATAGTAAGTGTTCTTTTATTATAGATCCTATAGGCTTTACTATTTATAGAATATCCTAAGAAAATTCCTTCATCTGATTTGCATCAAATTTCCCTGAGTCATCTTTGTTATTGAGAACAAAACATTTACACTCAAATAAATGGAAGTAAGCTATGTTAGGCCTTCTTCCTTTCCATAATTCATAAGGCGTCTTGTTTAGATTTGATCTAATAGATACCCTATTTATTACATAACAAGCTATATTTACAGCTCCAGCCCACTAATACTTAGGTAAATTGTTTTCATTTAAAATAGTTCTAGCCATTTTTTGAAGGGTTCTATTTTCCCTTTCAACAACTTCATTTTGTTGAGGAGTTCTAGGTGCTGAGAAATTATGGTTTATGCCATGATCATTACAAAATTTTTCGACGTCATTATTTTTAAATTATCTACCTTGATCACTCCTAAAGTTAGTGACATTACACCCTTTCTCATTTTAAAGTTTCTTGCAAAGGGTTATCAACATATTACAAGCTTCATTTTTGTTGACTAAAAACAATACCCATGTATATCTGGAATAATCATCAACAATCACAAAAGCATATTGTTTTCTACCTTAGCTTTGAGTTATAGTAGGGCCAAACAAGTCTAAGTGCATGAGTTCTAAGGGTCTACTAGTTGATATATGTTTCTTCTTTTTAAAACTTGTCTTGACTTGTTTTCCTAGTTGGCAAGCATCACAAATTTTATCTTTGATAAATTTAGTATTTGGTAAGCCTTTCACTAAATTTTTCTTTGATAATTTAGATAGAATGTCCATGCTAGTATGACCTAATCTTCTATGCCAAAGCCATCTATTTTCATAGGGCAGCTAAGCAAGTTACATCTTGAGATATTAAATTATCAAGTTTTATGCAATACACATTATTTGTTCTATGTGCTACGAATAGAATTTCATTATTCTTAGGGTTTTGTATTATACACTTGTCTTTCTTAAAGATAATTTCAAACCCTTTATCACTAAGTTGACTAATACTTAAGAGATTATATTTTAGACCATCTACTAACAACACATCATTGATAGTTAAAGAGGGTTCTTTACCTATTTTACCAATTTCTACAATTTTACCTTTGGCATTGTCACCGAAGGTTGCGTATCCCCCATCTTTTTGAGTTATTGTGGTGAACTTGGTTCTATCTCTGGTTATGTGTCTTGAACACCATTGGCCAAGTACAACTTTTCCTTTGATGGTGTTGTCCTAAAGCATACCTACAATGAAAGATCTAAGATGTTACTTTTGGAATCCAAATTTTCTTAGTTTTCTTTAAATTATATCTAGTTCCATTTTTTTTTTTCTTTCCATTCATTTTTAACTTTAACATACTTCTTTTTAAGAGGGCAGTTAAACATAATATGTCCTTTACTCTTGCACATGTAGCAAGTGGTATGTTCATGTACATTAGTTGAAAAAGTACTAGCATAGTGTTTAGCTTCTTTCACAAAGTACCTCATGAACAATTTCTTCTTTCTTTTATTTGTTATTCCATTATAACCAATTCCTTCTTTATTTTCATGCATTCTTTGTTGTCCAATCATTTTCTCAAAGTTTTCTTTTCCTTTTGTGAAGTTGTAGATAATTTTCTCTTTATCCTCAAGTGTCTTCTTAAAATCAATTATTTCTAAATTCTCCTTACTTTGATCATCTAGTTGTGTTTTTACTATTTCTTGTGACATATCATTTATTTTCTCTTTAAGATTTTCAATTTGGGATTCTTTTCTTTTTCAATAGATTTAGAGGATTCAAGTTGTTTCATTAGATTTTCTTTGTTCTTTCAAAGTTATATTTCTTTAAGAAACTTTGATAAATCGTTTATGTAGAGCAAACAACTCAACTTGAAGTTCTTTGTAGGAGGGCATGCTATCACAAGATTCATCACATGATTCACTACTAAATTCTTCTGATGAGGAGTAGTAAGAATTTACCTCTTTATCATGTTCCATGAAGCACATATAGCTATCTCTTGCCCGCTTGACTCGGTTTCTGTTTCGTTTGAACTTGTGTCATCCCCTGTTGCCTTCACGGCTGTTTTCTTTTTCTTCTTCTCCTTCTTGAGTTGAGGGCAATACAACTTGATATGACCTAGTTTTTTGCAATGATAACACGTAGGTAGGTCATTTTTATTTTTGTTTTATTTCCTACATGTTTCCTCTTTTTCATATTTTGTTTTACTAAATTTTCTAGGGAACTTTTTGTTTCTTCTATAGAACTTTCCAAGTCTTTTGGTAATGAATGCTAATTCATCTTGGTCTAGATCGCTTGATTCACTATTGTCATCACTTGAGCTTTTGTTAGCTGCTTTTAAAGCAATAGATTTCTTGTGCTTAGGTTCATGATTTCTTTCCTTTAAGGTCATTTCATAAGTAAGTAGTAACGTATAAGTTCATCTAGTGATGTGGTTTTAAGGTTCCTACCATCCGTAATTGTTGTGGCCTTTGGTTCCCATATGGGTGGAAGATCTCTAAGTATTTTTCGAATCATCTCATAGGTAGTGTAGGTTTTTCCTAGGGCATTAAGAGAATTGATTATGTGAGTGAACCTTGTATACATACTAGTAATAGATTCATCTGAGTTCATTTTGAAAGCTTCATATTCACTAGTTAGCATATCAATCCTATTGTCTCTAACATCGACTGTTCCTTCACAGGCTACCTTTAGCTTATCCCAAATTTCTTTGGTTGTTTTGTAGACCATGACTCTATTGAATTCGTTAATATCTAGAGTACAATACAAAGCATTGATAGCACTTGAATTAACTTGTAGCATTTTATGATCTAAGTCAGTCATGTCCTTTTTCTCCTTAGGGACTTGTTTTCCATCTACTAGTTTGAAGGGAATTAGGTCACCATCCGTGACAACCTCCCAAGCTTTCCAATCCATAGTTTGAAGATATATTCTCATACACTGTTTCCAAAAAGTATAGTTTAGTCCACAAAAAATTGGTGATCGGGTTGAGCATTGACCCTCTCCGAAGAGAGCTATTCCTATGTGTGCCATTTCGATCTTTATAGAGCTTCTTGTTAAGATTTACTATAACTAGGCTCTGACACGAATTGAAATTAGAATAGTGTTCCCAAGAGGGGGGTGAATTGGGTTAATTAAAAAAAATTTAAACTCTTTTTAACTTCTTACTTGTTTTAGTGCAACAACAAGAATGTAAGTAAATCAATCAATTTATAACCATAACCAAATCAAATCACGAAGTACTGAAAGTTAAACAATCCAATCAACCACAATATGAAAATCAATCAATCATTCAAGAACTTGATGCTTTTAAGCTTTTGGTAGCAGCCCCGTGTTTATATGCAAGCCCTGTTTTGATTTTGATTTGTAATGCGCTTTCTTAACCAAGATTTCTGCAAATTAACCAACGTACTCCCTTGTGGGTTTCCGCAAAAGGTTAATTAAAACGTACATTCTAAAATTAAGAGTCTTATATGAATTTTTACTTAAGCCCTGCAATCAACAATATGCATTCAATAAATAAAAATATTGTGCACAAAGTAAAGTTTAAAGTAGAGAGAAGAACACCAAATTTTACGAGGTTCGACTTATCCCCAGCCTACGTCCTCGCCTTTGACAAACAACCAAAGGATTCCGCTATACTAGTTCCTTTGCTAGGCGTAACAACACCGTTACAACCACTTCTTAATTAGGCTAGAGCCCGCCTCTCCAAACGATATTCCCTCGTTCGGTCCAACGATCCAAGCACTTGAACCGTCAATCTACAAAACAAGATTTGAAACAAGGTGTACAAGAGACGCTCTTAAAAGAGCTGATTAATATAAATTTAGAGTTATGTACTTCAAAGCAAATCAAATATGAAATTCAGATTGAAGCCCCAAGAGTATATCATCGAAGGATTCTTTCAATGGATGAAAGAAATTGGAATTGTAGCACAATACTAGAGATTGAGAGTTAGCAAAAGCCTCAATAGATTTCGTGCAAATTGAGAGTGAGTGACCCTTTGAGGGTTTAAGAACAATTTGAGAGAGTATGAATGCTGTAATTGATTCTTTGTAATTCAATTAATTGTTCTTGGGTGTATTATAGAGTTAGAAAAGTATTTAACTTGATCCACACATTTACTTGGAGTAGTGTCCAAGTTTTAAACAAGTTTGAGCCCCAAGAAATTAATTTTTCAAAAATATGTTTGTTATGAATTTTAAAGCCTGTTGCGTGGCAGTAGCCTAAGGACTTCCAGTCAGGCGTCTGTCAATGTATTTCACTTATAAATAACATAGGTAGTAGGGTGGGAGTCCCTTGTCACCTAATTATCAGGCGTCTGTCACTAAATTTCTTAGTTTTAATAAATAAGCAAAAAGGTGACAGCAGCCTGATGAAACTTGGTCAGACTTCTCAAAAAACCTCGTCAGGCTCCTGTCAAGGTCCAGGTAGTAGCCTAACGACCTTCTGTCTGTGTATTTTAAAAGTCTTTAAATTGGCAGCCTACTGACCATGTGCAGTCAGGCGCCTGGCAAGTGGAAATACTGACTTCTAAAATATTTGTTATTCTCTCTCTCTCTTTTCTTATTTATTCTTGAAATGTTAATTTATTCTCTTTGAAAAATATGTTCCAAGTTTTAAAATTAAGGTCTCTAGGTCTCTTCATTCCTAATAAGCTTCAAAATGCAATTTCATAATTTGAAAATACTTGAAGTACTTACAAACATCTCCTACTAGACTCTCTTTATTTCTTGAACTCTTTTTCAAAAAACTTCATCAAGATGTTGCTTTGAGTTCCTAAATTTTCAGTAATGATCACTTGTGTTTGATATGAGCTTTCAATGTTCCTATGATCTTCGAGTCTTTCCTCTTGAGCTTTTAGAATTGATCACTTGTGTTCATGAAGTATGCTTTTATTTCAATATATGAAAAATCACAACTTCGAAGGACATTAGATACCCTTACTTCATTATCATCAAAATCAAGAGTACGCCTTAGTTAGGCCAACAACTGGCATAGTTGAAAACTAACCAGTCCATCCCCAAATGACCTCAAATCCATGCATGTCAGACACTCTTAGATTGGCTGATAACATTTCCCCTACACATCCATTAGATAATCTTTAACCACTTTTCTATATATCACTATTGTCCCTATTGGTGTGATTACAGATATTACGGCACTTAGCAACTGGGTTTCTATTCCTCATAGTTTGATATATTCAGAAATATAAAGGAATAAATAGCTCCTAAATCAAATAATATCACATATTTACTTGAAAAATATTAAAATTTATACTCGATTATTTCCCCAGAACTATCTAGGAGCAGGCGCCCTCCTGTACTGTGCACAACAGTCTCGTGCCTTATGGCTTGGTCTACTGCACTGATAACAGGCATTCTTTCTGGCTCGACATTCCCCATCATGCTTCTTGTTACATCTAGGACAAGTAGGGTACACTCGACCCTCATCTCCTGTCTGTGCTCCCCACTCTTTCTATCTCCCCTTCATGAACCCCGACTGGTACCTGCCTGAAAACCAGGAGGCGTGGGCCTCTTCTTCTGACTCTATACCCTAGCACTCCTGTACTACGGTGGCCCTATCCACCAATTCTAAGAAACCCCGCACTTTAAAACTTTCACCTGCTCATAAATTTCCTGTTTCAAACCTCTCTCAAATTTTCTTGCCTTTTTTGCCTCATCTGGAACCATGTATGGGGCAAAACGAGACAACTCAATAAACCTCGCTGCATACGACTGAACCATCAGGTGCCTCTGAGTTAGATTCAAAAACTCCTCCACCTTAGCTTCTCCAGTGGTGGCGGAGAAGTATTAGTCCATGAATATTTCTTTAAACCGGCTCCAAGATAGGGGCTACATGTATTGGTCTTTGCTCCTCTAGAAGTCTCACAGCAGACCACCAACACTCAGCCTCCCCTATCAGTCTGAAGGTGGCATATAATACTCTCCGCTCGTCAGTGCAGCATAGTACAGTTTGTATCTTTTCCATTTCCTGAACCTAGTTCTCTGCCACAATCAGGTTCGCACTCCCTAAAAAATTCGGAGGCTTCATTTTGGTGAACTGCTCTATAGTGTAGCCCTGGTCTGCTGATAAGCCTCCCTGCTCCCTAGAGTTCTATGCAATTTCAATCATAACCTGCTAAGTTACACTGTGCAGAACTGCGTCTGAATCACCGCCGCCCATACCAGAGGGCCTTGCACCATCATAACCACTAGCGTGAGCACTATTGCCCCCGAAGGTCCATCCTAAAAAGAAAATAAACATAATCTGAGAACCCTACCTTCATAACATAACTAATATATTTATCTAACTAAAATCTCATATCATCAATTAACCTAATATCTTTATTCTCAATTTAAGATTTAGTCCTGCAATTTAGAAACATAACCCGACAATATTTTACTATGCCTTTCCTAAAATTGTCACCCCAGGAAAGACACAGAAACCACTATGGAAATCCTGCTTCCAGACCGCGAAACAATACCCTAAATTCTCATCTTAACTTCCTAACATTGACTCACTAAAATCCTGATCAACCCATTTCCTATCCTCTTCCAAATCTATTCCTATACTTTGGTATTGTTTCCCTTGTCCACTAAAGTCTACAGAACCTAGCAACCTAGGCTCTGATACCACAATTGCAACACCTCGAAAATTGTGCTATATATATATATATATATATATTCCACATAATAATAATAATAATAATAATAATAATAATAATAATAATTGTAGTGACCCGAAAAATAAAATAATAAAAGAAAAGGGAGAAAAGGAAATTTCAAAGGAGACTCAATAGGGTCTCATCAATGAATGCAGAGCGTTCGTCGACGAACAGCTTACTTGGGAATGTCGAAGAGGATACGTGCCTCGTCGATGAAAAGATACCGAGAGGGGTGTTTCTAGGGCCTGAAATTTGTCAAAAAGGGTTAAGTTTTCGTCGAAGAACTTCCTTCTTGGACTTGCTGACGAGGTGATGTGGCTCATCGATGAGGCCATGTGGCTAAAGTTCTATAAATAGCAGAAAACGACGATTCAGCAAGAAACTTATTTTTTTCTCAGTTTTTTCTCTCTCTAGCTCAGCTTCTCTCCCCTTTTCTCTAGATTTCTCGCTTTGTTACTCCCCGATTCGAAGATCAAAAGCCGCCACGTTGATCCTGGGGAGTTTCTCTACAAGCCTGCAGGAATAAATTGTTGATTGGGGCAACTTGGGCAATATGCCAAAATCAGGGTAAGTAGATTATTTAGGTATTTTCAGTTTTATTAGGCTTATTTGAGTTTATATTTTAAGTAATATGGGAATATACTCGAGTTTTGTGAAATAAATTAGGATATTATATTCTCAGGATTGGGGTGTTTGGGATCTTGCAGTCATGGGTTAAGGACCCCAGCAAACATCTTTTGTAACGACCTGATTTTACATACCACTTATTTTTTTTTTTTTTTAAAAATAATCAACTGTAAAATTTCACTGTTGTGATACCTTTTAATAAAAATCAAACCATCGTCACGGTCCAGGTAGGACTCAAGGAATCTAAGACACAATAAACTACCTAAGCAACGGAAAGCAAAATACATACAACCATGTCCACACACACACACACACACACACACACACACACACACACATATATATATATATATATATGTATATATACAATACCACAATTTTTAGAAGTTTCCCAAAATATGCGTACACAGTCATTTCCAAAATACCCTCAACTGAACCTAGGGACTACTCAAAATGACTTCCAAAAAATCCTACAGACAGGGCAGTACTATAGTCCCCTCTATCTGCGAGCTTGATCTGCTCGCCTAACTAGATCACTTGAAAAATGTTAAATGATTAGGATGAGATGACGCTCAGTAAGACGAAATATGCTATTGCTAGTGTGTGGCGGGTGAGTTTATATATTTTTAAAAACTGATTTAGAAATACCATAAATAATTGAGTCTGAGAAAACACTTATAAATACTACAATATAGCTCATACCTAAGTTGCTTAACATAAATTGATTTTTAGAATATTCCATTCATAATACTTCTAATATTCATAGGTATATCTATGGTTTCTATAAATTTAATTATATATAATAATTACTGAGAAAATTTCCCTAAATGGATAACTAAAAGTCATGATTTAACCCCTCATAACAGGATTGTGTGGCCCGAAGGCGAGACCTATCTTGGCTAGCCGACTAGGATAAGTCAACTGAACTCCGAAAGTCAAATCGGCCTCCTCAACCCTAACTAATGGGGAGCCTATTCACAACATAGGCACGATCGAATGCTGAAAATCCACATACTATCTGAGTTATGTGGTCGCACTCTGAACCAAAAATAGCTACGATTCCGTGCTCTACTGACTGAATTTGGCCCATTAGGGTCTGATACTATATACATATGTAACTGATATATTTATATTACTGTTTTACCATGATTTTGAAATAACCATAACACTATAAAACTGATCTAAATAAATCTGAAATTCTGAATAACTAACTGAATATTTAATATCTGTATAACTAAATATTTGTCTAAATATCTGAGTATCTGGGTGTTATGGTTCTAAAATCATGATGTTTTGAAATTGCTGAAAATATATGTTTCTGAATATACTGTATAATTTCTATCTGTATGTATACTGAAAAGTCACCATTCTACAAAACATGCATATCTCATGATATTTTCTGCTAATATACTGTAAAACATGGTATTTATAAACTATATAAATACTATGCTAATTTGCTATAAGCTCATGCCACACGATTTAAATAAATAAATTCACATGCTCTAAAATCTGTATTTTCTACTATACAAATATTTTATAATCTGAATAATAATATGGTAAAACATGTAATTTCTGCTGATAATCATACTAAAATTCTTAGCATAGCATATTTCCCTTACCTCGTAATCAAGCTTGCCAACTAACATTCTATATTACACCCCTGACATTTATAAGTCCATAATCTTGAAAATATTATACATATATCCTATTAATCAACTAAATACCCAGAATTTTCTTCATCTTTCCATCTTCGGAATTATAAACTATTCATTATTTACCTAAGTTTCTGAAAATATATCCACTGGGGTCCTCAACCCACTCCTGCAGGGTCCCCAAAATACCCTATTCCTGAAAATATAATACCCTAATTTTACTTCACAAAACTCTAGTATATTCTTATATAATACAAAATCTAGGCTCAAATGAACTTGGTAATATTGACAAAACCCAAATAATCTACTTACCTTGGTTTTGGGATGATTCCCAAACTTCTCAAATCAACATTTCGCTCCAGCTATGTTGTAGAGAATCTCCCCAGGATCACCGTGGTAGCTTCTGATCATCGAACCGAGGAGAGACGAAGTCAGATTTCTAAAGAGAAGTCAGAGGAACCTTGTAGAGAGAAAAAAAACTGATAAAATGAATTTTTTTTTTTGTCAAAAATCCGTTTTAGGGCTATATATAAAATGCTACCCACGTGGCCTCGTCGACGAGCTACATCACCTCATCGATGAGTCCAAGCAGTAGTCTCGTCGACAAACGCCTGCTCCTTGTCGATGATATTTAGGCCTTGAAAACGGCCCTCTCGGTAACTTCTCATTGACGAGACGAATGTCCCCATTGATGAACCCAAGAAGCATGCTCGTCGACAAGCGCCCTGCGTTCATCGATGAAACCCTATAAGACCCCTTTAAAATTTTCCTATTTCTCCCTTTTCTTTTATTATTTAACTACTATAATTCTTGAAGTCTATATCTTTCCAAGAGCCCACGTATATTATAGTTAGGAAATTGTGAATAGGCAGGTTTAGGAAATAAGAGTGTACGATTGTTTGGGAATTTAGTATTTCACTGGGAAATATGTTTATATACATTATTCCAGGATTTTGGGGACAGTACGCCATGAGCGTAAGAACAGAGTTGGAGGCGAGCCTCCTAGCTAGATAGGTAAGGGAAATATGCTATGCTAGATAAATTAGAATTTTACCACTAAAGATAGTATAAGATTAAGGGTATTTTCCGAATAGATATTATATTGTTATGCAAATTATATTTAATAAGTTATTAACTATTGTGTGGCATAGGTAATATGAGAATAGTACTGAATTCATACAAATTTTCCAAAATCATGAAAGTATGTAAAGTTTTATAGAATTAAGATATGTAGGATATGCAATTATTTATAGAGCAGATTATATAGTATTTATTTCAAAGATATGACTGTCTAGTATTTTACAGAAATATGTATTTAACACAGTTCAAATAAAGTATAGTATACAGTTTCATAGTGAGCATGTTATATACAGCTTACAGACACAATTATATAGCTTTCAGAACACCATGATATACAGATCTTAGAGCCATTAACCTATTTTAATATCAAACATTAACCTAAATAGCGGAAAGCCAATACATAAACATAACCATATAAATTACACCACCAGAGCATCTAAATATCCCATAAATTATACCTATATCACCGTTCTCCTCAAAACTATTCTCTACTGAAGTCAGGCATACAAAAATATTACCCAAAAATACTACTCACCTTTAACAGGGCAGACCAACAGCCCCTCTACCTATGAGCCTGATCCGCTCGCCTAGCTGGTTCACCTGAAAAATAATTCAACACTGGGGTGAGATGACGCTCAGTAAGACGAAACATGCTATTACTAGTGTGTGACTACTGAGTTATATTTCTATATAAATAATCTGATTTAAAAATAATATCATGGATAATTGAAATTGTAAATGCTGGTATAAATAACATATATTAAAACTATATAAATTTACTTTTCATAATACTACTACTATTTCTGGAAATCTACTTACACTTATAATATTTGAGAAAATTTCCCTAGATGGTTGTATGTCATGATTTAACCCCTCGTGACAGGGTTGTGCAGCCCAAAAGCGGGACCTATTTTGGCTAGCCGACCAGGGTAAGTCAATTGAACTCCGACAGTTTGATCGGCCTCCTCAATCCATATTTGATGGAGAGCCTGTCCCGACGTGGGCACGATCGACCTCATACCACTAACTGTCTGAGTAAAGTGGTTGCACTCTAAACTAAACGTCTGTAGCTACGGTACTGTGCTCTACAGAATGTGATCCATTAGGGTCTGATACTATATAGGTAGCTGGTATCTTTAACATACTGTTTTACCATGATTTCTAAAATAACCATGTTGACTCTACGAGTCCAATCCTGTTTTGGTAATGACAAATCACTTGGTATTTGATCTGTACATTGAGTTTGTGAACAGGAACCATATTAAGCATGCACGAAAAGATAACAAGTCATGGAAGTCACAAAGTAAAGCTAACAAATCTTGGCAAGACCCATGGAACTCAAAGAGTACGAGAATCAAGATGCAAGCGGCAAAGTTCAAGAATATCTTGGGAATGGGTATTTAGAACTCATGTACTTATATTTTCGTATGATTTAATTTAAGGCTCAACTTAACTTAGAATGATTTTAGGATTTATGCATTTCATGTACATCATTAGAGAACTTACATGGGCTTAGAAAGGTTTTTAAAATCATGGAAAACTTGTTTTATAAAAGACCCAAGCAAAGAAGCAAAGTAGAATTTTAAACTGGAAATGAATAAGTGAGAAAAAGGGGACTTCGGTAGCCTGAACTCAACCTCAGTCGCCTGAAGAATTTCTTCAGTTGCCCAAAGATTAAGTTCGGTAGCCTAAAAAATTAAATGGGAAAACAGAACCTAGCAGAGGTACTTTGGTCGCCTAACCCTGGAACCTCAGGCGCCTGAAGTTGCCACTTCAGGAGCCTGAACCCCACTTCGGTTGCCTGAAGTCGTGGGAAAGTCTAAAAATCATATTTTTATTAAAAGGACTCGCGAGCTATTTTATTAATCCAATGGCTGAGATCAATCCTAAGGATAATATACTATATATTCTGAATATCTAAATCCTAGAACACAAGTTAGACACACAAGAAAGAGAAGAATACTCATTGTTGAAAGAACGTTGAAAATCTGCTCCTAGTGCTATACGATTGCCTACACTTCAATCTCTAATCTTCAAGCTTGGGCAAATCAACTCAGATTCTCAAAGGGAACTTGTTTACTCAACTGTACTTCAATCTAGTATTAAGGTTTTTATCTTTCAAGTTATTATTCTTAGGAACATCTTATCTCGTCTTATTACATGCTCTTGACTATCATTAGAAAAGTTTTGATCTTGAGTGTGCATATTTGTATAAAAATTAAGTTTTGAAAAGATCATTACTTGAGAAAACTTATTTAACTTAGTTGATTGATTTTTTGATTCAAGTGGGTGTTTTTCTAAAGGACTTATATTTTAGATATATTAAAGCTTGATTAAATATCCTTGGTACTTACAACTATACATTTAATTGAGGGATATTTTCTGAAAAATAATATACTCAGTTTGTGATTGAATGCTTGAAATATAACTTTGTGATTTTGATTCATTTTGTATTCAAGACAAAGTTTTTGTTAACTAGTTCACATCAAACATACTTGTGCATTTTTGTAAAGTGAACCAAGAACCCTAATTGACTCCAAAACATTTTAAATATATCTTTACTGGGGAGTTTTGGTTAAATAGGGAGTTCTGCATTGAAGCATGTCATACATAAAACGATTGTATCGTTTTTCATACATTCGTGAGCTTCAAGTTATATCATATGTTAATGTATTTGGATTTTGAATTGTACTCACCAACTTTTGTTAGAAGCATTGTTTTGAGTGTTAATTTTTAGATTCTATTGTATACACGATTCAGTGTGTGAACCGGTGTGTAAGGAGAGAGTTGTATCTCTTGTAAGCAGTGGAGTAGGAGGAAGCTGTGCCTCTTGTAAGCAGAGGATTGTAAGGGAAGCTCCGTCCCACTTTAAGGAGTAGGGTTTTGGTGAATCCTTGAGTGGTTGCTCAAGGCGAGGACGTAGGCCAAGTCGGCTGAATCTCGTAAAACTGTATTTGTCTTCTCTCTTCCCTTTACTATTTATTTTCAGCATTGTATTTAAATTGTGTATATTTCATTGTATTTAAATTGTGTATATTGCATGCATAGGTTGGATAGTCTTGCACAAAAGTAATTGAGTAACAAGAATTTATTGGTAAATATATAAGAAAAGTTTAAGCGGTAAATTAGTGCCAAAGTATTTTTAAATACCCAATTCACCCCCCCCCCCTCTTAGGATTATACTTGATTCAACAAACCATAACCCCATAGAATTTATCTGAAATTCTAAATTAACTGACTGAAAATCTGATTTCTGTATAACTGAACTGTTATCTATATAACTGAATATCAGGGCGTTATGGTACTGAAAAACTGATTATTATGAAATTATTGGAAATACATTTTTCTGAGTATACGGTATACTGAAAGTCATTTATTCTATAAGCATGTAAATATCATGGTTTTTCTGTTCATAAACTGTAAACATGGTATTCATGGTTTGTATAAAAACAGTAATGTACTCTAATTAAGTCAAGCCACACTAATAAATATTATCATAATTAGGCTCTGAAAACCGTATAAAGGGGCTTACCTTGAATCTGGGATGAAATCCAACTTCGTTCCACCGACGATTCACTCCAGAAGGGAACCTTAGAGATCGGTGCTGTCCCTGGAGGTAAATCTATGGAAAAATCCACCTCGCGTTCGGGAGGCAACCCTGGTAGCTCCTTTGGAAAAACATCTGGAAATTCTCATACTGCCTGGGTACTGTCAAGCTTCAATTAATTCTCTGATCCTTTCTTTATAAAAGCCACAAGCCCCTGATTTCTGTCTCGGAGTAGTCTACTCACCTGTATAGCTGATACTATTTGTAATAGAGTACGTACACGAGAGCCAACAAACCTGAATTCTTGCTCACCAGGGGGTCTGAAAATTACTTCCTTCTGATGGCAATCAATACTTGCATGGTTAATTGCCAACCAATCCATTCCCAGTATTACATCAAACCCACACATATCAAATACAATCAGATCTACTGTTAGCACTCTCCCCTGAATTTCTATTGGATAACCCTTGAGTACCTTTTGACACCGCAACACTGACCCTATCGGTGTAGCTACCGACAACTCTATATCTGATAACTAGGTCTAACTTTCAGATAATTTAACATAGGATGCAGATACAAATGAATGTATAGCACCTGAATCGAATAAGGCAATAATTGGATAGTATAACACAGTAAAAGTACCTATTACAACATTCGTGGCAGCCTCAGCATCACCCGGCGTCAGAGCGTAAACTCACGTTGGGGCTACATTCCTCTGCTGGCCTCCACGAGGCGCCTGATATCCTCCCCAAGCTACCTGATATCTTCCCCGATAGGGCCTCGGAGCTGGAACCTGGTTCTGCAGCCTTGGGCATGCACGTGCCATGTGGCTAGGTCTCCCACAACGGTAATATACACCTCTCCTTGCAAGGCACTCCCCTAAATGACGTCTCCCGCATGTTTGGCACACTGGAAAGGTCTGCATACCCTGGTACTCCTGAGGTCCCCCCGTCTGCCTCTGATCTCCTCTATCACGGCCACCTCTCCATGAACCTCTACTAGAGCCAGCCTGAAAACCCTGAGGCACAGGCTTCTTCTTCTGACTCTGAACTGCTAAACCCCTCTGAATACCACTCTCAATGATCGCAGCTCTATCCACAATGTCCGTAAATGTTTGAGCTCTGAAGCCAATCACCCGCTCAAACAAGTTGTGCCTCAATCCCTCTTCAAACTTCCTAGCCTTTTTCTCTTCATTAGGTGCTAAATGTGGAGCAAAACGTGACAACTCGATAAACCGAGCTGCGTACTGGGATACAGACATCTGCCCCTATACTAGATGCAGAAACTTTGCTACCTTCGCACTCTGAATGACAGAAGGAAAATATTGCTCGAAGAACAACTCCTTAAATCGGTCCCATGTCACTGGCACTAGAATCGGCCTTTGCTCTTCTATCAGTCGGCCGATCTCCACCAGCGCTTCGCCTCCCTTATCAGTTTAAATGCCGTAAATACCACTTTCTGTTCATCTATACAAGGAAGCACAACTATTGTCTCTTCAATATCCTGGACCCAGCTCTTAGCTACAACTGGGTCTTTTCCTCTAGCAAAGGATGGGGGCTTCATCCACTTAAAATTCTGGATCATGCAGCTATGCTCCCCTGAACTCTTGGCCATCTCAGCCATCACCTGCTGGGTAACACTATGCAGTATTGCACCGGTATCACCACCCATGCTAGAAGGTCCTAGCCTGTCTCCTATAGCATTCGTGTCACTGCTTCTTGGGTCCATCCTGAAAAACAAGAACACACTTAAGAACCTTATCTCCTGCACAGACCCTATCTACTTCATTCCACTCCAATCCCATATTTATCATTAACTACTCTCCCCAATCTTAACTTAAAATCCAGTTCTACCACCTAGACATACAACCCGATGATAGTTTACTATGGTTTTCCTGAAATCATTACCCTAGGAAAAACACAGAAACCACCATAAAAAATGTTGTACCCAGACCACAGAACAAACCTCAAATCATTTTCTATACTCTGGTATTGCTTCTGCTACACTCTAAAGTCTACAGAACCTAGCAACCTAGGCTCTGATACCACAATGTAACGACCTGCTAATAAAATAAAATCTTTTCCCCTATTTTAATATCAAACATTAACCTGAACAGTGGAAAGCCACATACGTAAACATAACCACATAAGTTACATTACCAGAGCGTCTAAATATCCCATAAATTATACCTATATCATTGTTCTCCTCAAAACTATTCTCTACAGAAGTCAGGACATACAAAAATTTTACCTAAAAATACTACTCACCCTTAACAGGACAGACTAACAGCCCCTCTACCTGCGAGTCTGATCCGCTCGCCTAGCTGGTTCACCTGAAAAATAATTCAACACTGGGGTGAGATGATGCTCAGTAAGACGAAACATGTTATTACTAGTGTGTGGCTACAGAGTTATATTTCTATATAAATAATCTGATTTAAAAATAATATCATGGATAACTGAAATTGTAAATGCTGGTATAAATAACATATATTAAAACTATACAAATTTACTTTTCATAATACTACTACTATTTTTGGAAATCTACTTATACTTATAATATTTAATAAAATTTCCTTAGATGGTTGTATGCCATGATTTAACCCCTCCTGATAGGGTTGTGCAGCCCAAAAGCGAGACCTATCCTGGCTAGCCGACCAGGCTAAGTCAACTGAACTCCGAAAGTCTGATCGATATCTGATGGAGAGCCTGTCCCAACGTGGGCACAATCAACCTTATACCACTTACCGTCTGAGTAAAGTGGTTACACTCTAAACTGAATGTTTGTAGCAATGGTACCGTGCTCTGCTGAATCTGATCCATCAAGGTCTGATACTATATAGGTAGCTAATATCTTTAACATACTGTTTTACCTTGATTTCTGAAATAACCATAACCCCATAGAATTTATCTGAAATTCTAAATTAACTGACTGAAAATATAATTTCTGTATAACTATTCTTTATGCATTGATTCCCAAAACTGATCCTTAAAATCTTCCTCATTTTATTGGAGTCTTAAAGGTTGGTGTCAGGATATCATTCAAATTTAATTCCTCATCCTAGCACTTCCTTCCCATAGGTTAGGTACCCCAGGCATCTTTCCAAAGGCTGCCTCCTTGCCAATTAACTGGAAACATCAACGGCAGGGTGTGCACAGACAACCCAACAAATCTGTGCTTCCGCCCCTCCCCCGCCCCCGGGAGGTTTGAACACTACCTTTTTCCTATGACAATCATTACTAGTGAAATTATAATAGTGTTCCCAAGAGGGGGTGAATTGGGTTAATTAAAAAAAATTAATTCTTTTTAACTTCTTACTCGTTTTAGTGCAACAACAAGAATGTAAGTAAATCAATCAATTTATAACCACAACCAAATCAAACCACAAAGTACTGAAAGTTAAACAATCGAATCAACCACAATATGAAAATCAATCAATCATTCAAGAACTTGATGCTTTTAAGCTTTTGGTAGCAGCCTTGTGTTTATATGAAAGCCCTGTTTTGATTTTGATTTGTAATGCACTCTCTTAACTAAGATTTTCACAAATTAACCAACGTACTCCCTTGTGAGTTTCCGCAAAAGGTTAATTAAAACGTACTTTCTAAAATTAAGAGTCTTCTCAGAATTTTTACTTTAGCCTTGCAATCAGCAATATGCATTCAACTAATAAAAATATTGTGCAGAAAGTAAAGGTTAGAGTAGAGAGAAGAACACCAAGTTTTACGAGGTTTGGCTTGTCCGCAGCCTACATCCTCGCATTTGGCAAACTACCACAGGATTCCACTATATTAGTTCCTTTGCCGGGGCGGAACAACACCGTTAACACCACTCCTTAATTAGGCTAGAGCCCGCCTCTCCAAACATATTCCCTCGTTTGGTCCAACGATCCAAGCACTTGAACCGTCAATCTACAAAACAAGATTTGAAACAAGGTGTACAAGAGATGCTCTTAAAAGAGCTAATTAATACAAATTTAGGCTTTCAAAAGAGCTGATTAGTACAAATTCAGAGCTATATACTTCAAAGAAAATCAAATATGAAATTCAGATTGAAGCCCCAAGACTATATCACCAAAATATTCTTTCAATGGATGAAAGAAATTGGAATTGTAGTACAATACTAGAGATTGAGAGTCAGCAAAAGCCTCAGTAGATTTCGTGCAAATTGAGAGTGAGAGAGCCTTTGAGAGTTTGAGAATAATTTAAGAGAGTATGAATGTTGTAATTGACTCTTGGTAATTGAATTAATTGTTCTTGGGTGTATTTATAGAGTTAGAAAAGTATTTAACTTGATCCCCATGTTTACTTAGAGTAGTGTCCAAGTTTTGAACAAGTTTAAGCCCCGAGAAATTAATTTTTCAAAAATATGTTCCTTATGAATTTTAAAATCTGTCGCATGGCAATAGCCTGAGGACTTCCAGTCAGGCGTCTGTCAATGTTTTTCACTTATAAATAACACAGGCAGTAGGGAGGCGGTTGCCTGTCACCTAGTTGTGAGGCACCTGTCATGAAATTTCTTAGTTTTAATAAACAAGCAGAAGGGTGACATCAACTTGATGAAACCTGGTCAGGCTTCTCAAAAATCATCCTTAAGCACCTATCAAGGTTCAGGCAGTAGCCTGACAACCTTTTGTATGTGTATTTTAAAAGTCTTTAAATCAACAGCCTACTGACCATGTGCAGTCAGGCGCTTGGCAAGTGGAAAAACTAACTTTTAAAATATTTTTTATTCTCTCTCTCTTTTCTTATTTATTCTTGAAATGTTAATTTGTTTTCTTTAAAAAATATGTTCCAAGTTTTAAAATTAAGGTCTCTAGGGCTCTTCATTCCTAATGAGCTTCAAAATGCATTTTCATAATTTGAAAATACTTGAAGTACTTACAAACATCTCCTACTAGACTCTCTTTATTTCTTGAACTCTTTTTCAAAAAACTTCATCAAAATGTTGCTTTGAGTTCCTGAATTTTCAGTATTGATCACTTGTGTTTGCTATGAGCTTTCAATGTTCCTGTGATCTTCGAGTCTTTCCATGTTGGTCTGTTGAGCTTTTAGAATTGATCACTTGTGTTCATGAAGTATGCTTTTGTTTCAATATCTGAAATATTACAACTTTGAAGGACATTAGATAACCTTACTTTGTTATCATCAAAATCAAGAGTTGTAAGTCTTGATTAGAACAATCTCCCGCTTTTTTATGATAACAAATAAGGAGAAAAGATAGGTAAGCGTTAAAAGGCTCCCCCTTTCAATAAGCATAAATCTTCACAAATAAGCATAATTTTAAATACTTCATCATTTCATAATTATCATGCATACTAAATCATCATGCATAATCCCCTTTGTGACATAACCATAATATATTCCATAACATCTTTTGCTCATCCACATACTCCCCTTTTTGACATCAATCAAAAAGGAAATAACACAAACATATAAAGAGCAAGTGGTCCATACATAAGCAAAATATGAACAAAAGTGAAAGTTTTTAAAAGTTACAAAACAACAAAGATAAGCATAATTAAGCATCAGATTTTGAAGTACTATCTTCAGCAACTTCTTTTCCATTGGAGCCCTTTTCTTTAGAAGCTTCTCCTTCTTCCTCAGTCTCTTCAGAGTCGTCACCAGATTTTTTTTTTAGATACATCATCGTTTTTCTCTGATTCTTCACCGGTTTCATCTTCACTAGCAGATACAGAACTAATATCCATGGGGGCTGAACTAGTGATATGTTTTTCTATCTTTTCAAGACGCTGATCTAGTGATGAGTATTTAGTGTCTATTGGCCTAGCTAGGTTTACGACTCTTGATTTTGATGATAACAAAGCAAGGCTATCTAATTTGCTTCAAAGTAGTGATATTTCAATTAGTGAAGGCAAAGTGGATTTCAAATGATAAAAGGGACAACTCTGAAAGCTAATGTCAAAATTCAGATCAAATGAAGCTTAGACCTCAAAATGACATATCTTGAAAGCTCACAAGGATTAAGGAACATGGAAGGCCCATATCAAATAAACAATCCATAATGAAAGCTCAAAGAAGATTGAAAGATCAAAGATCAGCAACAAAGAGAACTCAAAGCAAGGAAGAGTCAAATAAGTTTTTAGAACAAATTTTGAAAGTACTTCAAGTATGATTCAAGTATGATGTTTCATTTTGAAGCTCATTAGGCAAAGAGACCTAAGAACCTTGTTTTAAGTCTTGGAACTTATTTTTCAAAGGAAAACAAATTCATATTCCAAAGATTAAATAAGCAAAGAAGAGAGAGAAAAAAAAGATTTTAAAACAAGAAATAATTGGTTAATAGGCGACTGACTACACATGGACAGTCAACTACCAGGTTAAAGGGTGTTAAATAAACAAACAGAAACATGACAATCAACTGTCTAGAACTGGACATGCGACTGTCAATGCAACTTGAGACGACTGACTGTGTTTTGACAGTCATCTGTCACCTTTCTAGTCATTTAAAAAACCCAGTTGTTTAGTGACAGGCGCCTGCATCCCCTGTTGACAGGCAACTGCCACCTTACTGCTTGTGCATTTTATACATGTAATACTCTGACAGGCGACTGCTAGAGACCTCACAGTCAACTGTCACGCGACAAAATTTGAAAAAACATAACGTACATATTTTGAAATATTCAATTGCTTAGGGCTCAAACTTATTTAAATCTTGGACCCGACTCCAAGTAAACTTGGGAAACAAGTTAGATACTTTTCTACATCTATAAATACACCCAAGTTAAATTAATTTTTCAACCAAGAATTAAATTCAACTCCTTTCGGAGCAATTCTTTGTACATCTATTTGATTTGTATCTTGTAGATTGACGATTCCAAGGACTGTTTAGATCATTGGCTAAGCGTAGGGATATCGCTTAGAGAGGCGGGATCTAACCTAATTGAATGAGTGATCGAACGAGGGTACATCGTTTTGAGATGCAGGCTCTAGCCTACTGAAGGAGAGTGTAAATGGTCTTGTTCCGCCCAGTAAAGGAACTAATTTTAGTGAATCCTTTGGTGGTTTGCCAAAGGCAAGGACGTAGACTGGGTATAAGCCAAACCTCGTAAAAATCCCGATCTCACTCTCTCTTTCCCTTACTCTTTATTTTCAGCACATTTAAATTGTGTGGATGATTTAATTTCATAATTATATATACTACGTATATTTGAAAATCAAGTAAACTTAAAGTCTAATTTTGATTTGGGTTGTGGAAACCGAAAGGGAGTACATTGGCTAAACCATACTTTGCGGAAGCCATAAGGGAGTATGTTACTTGGTTAACACCCAATGATAAATTAACTAAGAGTTTATTTGAATTCTGAATTTTGGGAAGAGTGTGAATGTTTTGTTGAATATTATATTTTGAAACAAATTACATTCTCTACAGGGCTTTCAAATTTATATTCACAGGGCTTATATAAACAAACAACCATCTTAAGTTCTTACATTACCCAAAGTGTTGTATATTTTAATCTTGCTTTGGTTATTTGCTTTCAAATTGTGGTTGATTGGTTTGGTTGATTGATTGGATCCTTGATTGTTTAAATAGTTGAATTGTTGATTGTATAAAAGGAACTAAGTTCTTGTGTTATTGACAAATTAAACAAACAAGTCAAGAATTGGTTAAAAGAAATAAAAGAAGATAAGAAGTCTTAAAAGGAATTAAAGAAATTTTTTTATAATCCAATTCACCCCCCTCTTGGGACTACATCTTTGTTTTTAGTGTCCATAGTGGAGACTCTTTCTTGAAGTGAAGTGAGACCAGTTCGCATATCAGAGCTAAAGCTAGAATAATGTTGGTAGAAGGGAATGAACCAAGCTGGCATATCAGCTTCTTTAGGAGCTGGATTAGGGTCTTCTGGCTCAGTTTGTGCAAGCCTATTTCCTCTATACATCCATCCTTCAGCCTATTTCTTGTAACCCATTAATTTTAGTGTGGTTGAGGAAAATAGATCATAATGAGTTCTTTTTACTAGTTTGGAAGATGGTGTGAGGACTTGAAAGTGAGCAAAAACCAAAGAGAGTATTCTATAGGGAAGTACAACTCTATGAGCTTCCAACTTCATGACCATCCATTCAAGCATTAAGCTTGTTAAATCCAACTTCTTTCCTTTGAGTAGGCACCACATTATAAAACAATCCAAGAAGGACACATGATCATATGATCCTACTCTAGGAAGGATATTACAGGCAACGAGTTTATGAAGAATTAAAGCTTGTAGATTTAGCTGCTTATAATGTGGAGGATTGTCAAAATAAATAGGAGGACTATTCATAACAAGTGGCAAGAACTCTTGTGGAGTGAATCCCTGCTCCATGATCCATTGTTTTTCAATGGAATTGCACTCGAATTCATCACTCTTTATGCGAAGAATTTTGCCTAACGAGTGTGGTGTAAAGGTGATGGTTTGTTTTAGAAGATTCGTAGAAATTCCTACCTCCTTTTTCACCAAGTTTGAATAAAAAATTTTGATCATATCAGGATAATACCCTTTGGCTTGGTGTTTAATAAATTTATCCCATCCTATGTCTTTGAACAAAGCTATGATTTCAGGAAAGTCGGTTTCAAAGAAGGGTACATCCAGAACTTTACAAAATTTCGGATCATTGCTTGAGATGTGATTTCGATTGATTTGGCGTGAGAAGTGACTAGCCATTTCTCTACTTCATCATTGCTTGTTATACGTGAGGAGGAAGCTTTTGCCTTGTTTCCTGTGGTTTTGATTCATGGCATTTTGAAAATCGAAAGCCTAGGTAGAGAAGGATAAGGGTTTGATATGGTGAGTTGGTGATGGAGTAAGGGACGAGTTTGAGAAGGAGAATGGAGAGGTAAGGAAGAAAGAAATAATTTTTTGAGAGGTATGGAAGGGTTATCAGGTAGCTGAGGTTTTAAAAATTATATTTTTCGTGTGTTTTAGAACGGAAACACCACATGACAGCTGCCTGTCTTCGAAGGGTCAAGTGCCTATTGAGTTATATTTCAATAGGCAGTAGCCTGTCAGGCTCCTGCCATTCAGTTGGCAATCGCCTGCCATTCAGCCGGCAATCACCTACCATGCAGGCTGCTTGTCTGTTTTTTTTTTTTTTTTTCTTTTCTAGTTGACTTCATGTATGTGTAACATTCCTAATTCTTGGGTTTGATAGGGTATTGTGGTCAAATCATGGAAGGGTTTTCTAAGTTATTAGGTTCTCTGATAAGTTGAGAAGGAAAAATGTGAAGTATGAATAGAAAGATGAATGTGAGCAAAATTTATAGGATTTAGAGCTAGTAAAGATTATAGAATAAGTGCAGGGTGGACTGGGGATATAATTTAATATCTCTGATGATGGGGTCTTAAGGTTTCGTACGAAAATGTACAGGAATTTGCGGTTATCCTTCTGGTAGAGCAATATGAAAAGAGAAATTATTGAATATGTAGAGTAGGGTTTGACATGCTAGAAGGTGAAGGCTAAGCATCAAAGACCAGCGGGGCCATTTCAACCACTTTACATTCTAAAATGGAAGTGGGAGCATATTTCTATGGATTTCGTATCGGAGTTACCGCCAGCACAACATGGACAGGATGCCATCTGGGTGGTCATTGATAGACTGATGAAGACCGCCCATTTCCTTCCTATCAAAGTTAACTACTCCATGAGCAGACTGACAGAGTTGTATATATAGGAGATAGTTAGACTCCATGATGTGCCAGTGTCAATAGTTTCAGACCAAGACCCACGATTTACATTTCAGTTTTGGAGGAGTTTGCAGAGGGCCACGGGTTCTCAGTTGACGTTCAGCACAACATTTCATCCTAAGACATATGGGCAGATGGAGAGGATGGTACAGGTTTTGGAGGATATGCTACGAACATATGTGCTAGACTTTGAGGGCAGTTGGATACAGGTTATGCTATTGGTCGAGTATTCTTATAATAACAGCTATTAGGCCAGCATTGCAATGACACCATAGAAGGTGTTATATGGCAGGAGGTACTGATCCTCATTATAATGGTATGAGATCTGGGAAAGACAGATTTTGGGATCAGAGTTACTACAGCAAACTCATGATAAAGTCAAACTTATTAGAGACAAAATAAAGGCAACACAAAGTCGGCAGAAGAGTTATGCAGATACTCGCTGACGAGAGTTAGAGTTTGATATAGGAGATCATGTATTCCTGAAAGTGGCACCATTGAAAGGGGTTATGAGATTTGGGAGGAAGGATAAGCTAAGCCCTTGGTATATGGGACCATTTGAGATTCTTGAGGGAGTAGGTCCAGTTACCTATAGGTTAGCCTTACCATCGGTCTTATCTAGAATCCACGGCGTATTTCACGTTTCTATGTTGAGGAAATACATACAGATCCCTCCCATGTGATTAGTTATGAGGCACTGAAGCTTAAGGATACTCTGTCGTATGAAGAGTTGACAGTGCAGATTCTAGATCGGAAGAAACATGAGCAACACACAAAAAGGATTCCATTGGTAAGAGTGTAAGTAAGCAAATTTCGAGGAAATTTTTATAAAATGGGGAGGATGTGAAGACCCTGAAAAGTAAAAAAAAAAAAAGATTAATTATTAATTAATTAAATATTTTTAAATTGAATTAATTAAATTAAGTAATATGATAGTTATATATATATATATATATACAAATAAATAAGGATAAGTGATATATACATATATATATATATATAATATTATAATAATATAATATTAACATAATATATGATAGTTATATTGAATCTTCCTCAGGAAGAATTGAAGAATAAAAGCCCTGCGCAACCTCCCACTTTCTCTCTCCTCCATCCATCATTCTCTCTCTCCTCGACTTCCTCAACCCAACAAGCACCGATTGGAAAACAGAAAATACCACTAGGTTCCTATCTCGACTTCCGACATTTTAATCGGAGTGGATTTGTCATACCAGCGTCGTAGGCACCACTCCTGGGGTAAGGTAAACTCACTCTCTCCCTTCAATTTCTCTTCATATCTTCAGCCAAATTGACGATCGAACACCACCATAGGGTCTTGGCTTCAATTCTGAGCAAGTTAATTGGAGAAAATTTTTGATTTGGGGATCTTAGGTACCACTCCAAGGCCAAGGTGAGGAATACAAATTGTGTTTGTTGTTTTTAAAAAAAGTTAACCAATTGAATTCTAGTATTTAATTTTTTAATTGTGGGATTGAATTATATTAGATTTTTGAAGATATTCCTGGAATTAAATTAAACTGCAGGATTGAATTATATTAGATTTTTGAAGATATTCCTGGAATTAAATTAAACTGCAGGATTGAATTATATTAGATTTTTAGAGATATTCCTGGGATTAAGTTAAACTGTAGGAATTTGATTAAACAGAATTTTTGGGGAGTATTTTGGTATTAAGTTAAATTCTAAGGGTTTGATTAAATTAGATTGATGAGAATACTATGGAATTAGGTTAAACTACAAACCCATAACGAGTATACCAAATCCTTCATATTACACAACCAAGAAAATTTTAACATAAAACTATATATAAACCTATTCTTTTAACCACTCACAACTAAACCCCACCCCAGAGCTTTCTAAGCTCGATCACCTGAAGGACCTCAAAAGAGTAATAATTCGACGGGGTGAGACACCTCTTAATAAGGTAGAAAAAGTTATAACAGTGTGTGGTAGAGAGTTTAATACATACCAAAAATAATTATCTGATAATCCATAACATAAAAGCTAAGAAATCACATCATCAACAACAACATTGTCATATGATATTATACACACAATCATAGTTATTTTTACTGATAATTCCAGAGAATAAGGAAGTTTACCTGTCCATACAAGTAGCTTCCCTCAACTCTAACACTAATGTTAGAGCGCTCACCTTACTCAGTAAGCCCTCGAGATTACGCATCCAGGCAAAGTCTCTGAGAATAGGGAAGCTTACCCGCCCATATAAGTAGCTTCCCTCTGCTCTAGTACTTACAGAAAATTACCAGAGCACTCACCTTTCTCAGCAAGCCCTCGGGTGGAGAATTCTACTTTACCATAAATACTTATGTAATTAAAGTTGCACGTATCCAATGCCACCATTTCACAAAGATCCACATACATACGCATACCACAACCAATCCACACAGAATACACACATACTTCATTCACACCCATACAAGGTCCATATCCACACAAAATATAATGTCCACATAGGACTCACATCCACACAGGAAATACGGTCCACACAGGACTAACACCTTCACAGAATACATGGTCCACACAAGACTGGTCCACACAGGCACCACAACCACACAAATTACAAATCAACACACACAACCCCGTTAATTGTAAATCAATAAAACAAATTCCTCATTGCACTGCCAATGTTTTACCCCCTTAATATAAATGTGCATATAACGACCTCCTCATACCACTGCCAACATTATATGGCGATTTACTTTCACAAAATACATCATGGCCCACACAGGCACCACAACCACAACGATTACAAATCCACACACACAACCCTGTTCATAGTAAATCGGTAAAACAAACTCCTCATTCCACTGCCAATGTTTTACCCCTTTAATATAAATGCTCATATAACGACCTCTTCATACCACTGCCAACGTTATATGGTGATTTATATCAGGTATGATATAACGACCTCTTCATACCACTACCAACGCTATATTGCAATTTACATGAACCGTAGCACAAAACACATCCATAGCATAACCCATCATCCAGGCACATCAACGCATTTACCACAGTATTCGCAATCCAACAATTCTCACAGCTGAACAGTATTCAAAACCAAGCAAAATTTATAACGCAATTAGTAGCCACATGGGAACAACAGTCATAATCAAGCAGTACTCGCAATCATTTAAGTATGAAAGTTATTTTCATACCACACAAATTTTTCCCAAATATAAAATATAATCAAAATCAAAATCATTGTTTTTCGAATGTCTAATTGTTCAGATAAATCATACCTAAATATATATTTTTGTATACTATAATTTAACCGGTTTAAAATTACTTTAAAAAAAAGCTGCTATAATGTTTTCCCCCTTACTAGCTCCTTAAATTTCCGCCTAAGCCGAATGGAAAATGAGACCCTGTATTCCAAAAATCCCAACTTACTCAAATCTCAAAACAATATTTATTTAATACTTCCTAGGTTCCATATACTACAATTTAATAATAAACTTAAAAATATCTCACTTACCCTAATTTTGAGATGGTGCCCCAAAATCCCAAATCAGTGATCTATTCTAATAGCTTTGCAGAGAATGATCTCACGAACCTCGTGGTGGTTCTAGATCATCAAAATAAACCTTTGTGGAGCAAGAAATCAAAGAAAATAAAGGGAAGAACCATAGGTTTTCAGAAAGGAAGAAAAGGAAATTTTGATTTCCTTGAGAAATGCTCGAAGGACTTGCTTTATAGCCACCTTTGTGCAGAAAACAGTCGCTGGTTTCCCCAGGCCTCCAGAAAATCGTCTCCAATTTTCTCTTTAACCGGCCCAAATTTACCATTTACTAGTTACCATCCCGTAGTAAATTCCAAAAACCGTCACCGATTTTCTCTCCTCTCTAGAAAACCATCGCCGATTTTCTCCTAAACCGGCTAAAATCCATTTTTTTTCCTAATTTTTCTTTTTATTTCCCTTTATTTCTTTATTTTATATTTACTTTATTTTAGTTTCTGGGTTCGGGTTATTAGACTCTCCCCCCTTAAAAGAATTTCGTCCTCGAAATTCTTCATTTTCATATTTTCACAATTTTAAGAAATAGTTAACCACATTCATACATTTCAATTAATTCAAATATATGCAGCATCAAGTCACTCAAAGTAAAACAAGAATATTACTTATGCAAAAATAAACATATTACATGCGCCCTTAGCATTGTCTCCATCTGCTGTACCAAACATATAAACACGTGCTGGGTCGCCGCTGCCACAAGGCATTGGGTTGTTCCTCCGATTCTGATCTGGAGCAAGTGCATTGTTCCGTGGTTCTCGACACTCCCAGGCTATATGGTCATACTTGCCACATCTATAGCACCTGACACCCCTACCCATGCATTCTCCCCAGTGCCTTTGATTGCATCTGGAATAGTGGGGGCATGACAATTCATCTTGTCGTCCTCGATCATTCCTTTCTGATTTCTGACTTATAGTATCTCTGTCTCCCTTCCATGACCCTTGTCTAACATTTGCTTGGGGTCTAGGAGACATATGTCTCCTCCTTCGTTCTGATGCCTCTACACCTCACTGCAGAATCGACTCTACAACGGTGGTTTTATCCACTAGTTCTGTGAAGTTTTGTATCTGCAAACATGTCATATGCTCACAAATCCTCTAATTTAGGCCCTTTTCAAACCATCTCACCTTTTGATATTCATCTAGGACCATAAAAGGTGCAAAACGGGAAAGTTCCAAGAACCTAGCAACATACTGCTAAATAATGAGGCGCCCCTGAGTAAAGTTGAAAATTTCTTCCGCCTTCGCCTTCCTGGTGGTGGCAGGAAAATATCAGTTATAGATGACCGACTTGAAACGACGCCAGGTCATCACTATAGTTACTGCTCACTGCTCTTCCAACAACTTCACTGCTTGCCACGACCATTCAACTTCTCCAGTCAGCTTGAAGGTGGCGAAAAGAACTTTTTGCTCCTTAGTGCAATTCAGCACTACTAATATCTTCCTTATCTCTTGCATCCAAGTTTCAGCCTTGATAGGATCAGTGCCACCTTCAAAAGATGAGGGTTTCAGGCGAGTGAATTGATCAATTGTACAACCCTGGTTCACTGGAGGGTAGTTTGATCCTCTGAAATCTCGTTTCATCTCTTCCCTGACCTGACGAGCTATACCTCACAACAGTCAAAAAGTTTCAATCTCATCTTTGTTGGAGGCTCCTAACTTGTTTCTTCCTTCATCGTCCACACCTTTACCTCCAAAAGCCATCCTGAACATATATAACAAAGGCAAGTTTAAAATTTCTTCATCTTAACATATCTGACATAATCATAAAATAGGTAACCAAATTAATATCCAAATCCTCAATTAAACATCCAACACCCAATTATCCATAATCATCTTAACCTTCAAATTCAAATTCCAAGTTTCAGTCTCTCTGCTTGGAAACATCACCGTCGATGGATTTATCGTGATTTTCTGAAACCAGCAACTGGTTCAGAAAATCACAGAAGTCCATCAAGGGATTTTTGCCTCCAGGCTACGAAATAAAACTCAAATTCCTATCAGTACCTTAATCTACCCATTCCTATCCTCATCCAACTCAAACCTATACTCTAGTGTTAATTCTTAAAGTTTGCAAGACCGTTAGGCTCTGATACCAACTGTAATGCCCCAAAACCGCCAAGTGGGGTCCAAGGCATTATGAGACCCATCAGGTGTCTCCGATACCATTCACACAGCAGAACTAATTAAACAACCTCAAACTAAATACCAAAGTTCTACATACATACATATATATATATATATATATATATATATATACAAACCCATAAAAGAGTATACCAAATCCTTCATATTACATAACCAGGAAAATTTTAACATGAAACTATATATAAACTTATTCTTTTAACCACTCACAACTAAACCCCGCCCCAGAGCAATCTAAGCTCGATCACCTAAAGGACTTGAAAAGAGTAATAATTCGACACGGTGAGACATCTCTTAGCAAAGTAGAAAAAGCTATAACAGTGTGTGGTAGAGAGTTTAATACATACCAAAAATAATGATCTGATAATCAATAAAATAAAAGCTGAGAAATCAAATCATCAATAACAACACTATCATTTGATATTATACACACAATCATAGTTATTTTTATTGATAATTCCCAAAAATAAGGAAGTTTACCCCCCCTCCATACACGTAGCTTGCCTCTGCTCTAACACTAATGCAAGGACGCTCACTGTAACAACGTAAAAAATAATGGTATTTAAATAATAAAGAAGGAGTGAAATGGAAACAAGTACAGAAGGAGGCAGCATGCTTCATCGATGACATTGCACTTTGGATGGAATAAGCCGAAAGTTTTACACAGAGCCTCATCGACGAACACAGGGAGTTCGTCGACAAGCTCACAAGTAGGCCTCATCGACGAAGCCACGCCACGTCGACGAGAAGATGCCGAGAGGAGTTTTTGGGCAGTCTAAATTTCATCGACGAGGAGGTAGGGTTCGTCAATGAAATTACTAAAGGACTCGTCAACGAGGTGACGTGTTTCGTCAATAAATATGGCTCTATAAATAGTGAAAACCTAGATTTTTCACTCAAAACTTGCACAGAAACCCTCTCCTCTCTCTCTCTCTCTCTCTCTCTCTCTCTCTCTCTCTCTCTCTCTCTACGTCCCTCTCTCCTTCTCTCCTTGATTTTGGGTCCGTTTTACGTTGGATCGACGATCTGAAGCCACCACAAAGCTCCTAGCGAAATTCTCTGCAAGTATGCTGGAGCTGATCATTGGTGGAGTTGGTTTGGATTTCGTCCCAATCTTAGGGTAAGACATTTTATTCAGTATTTGTCTTTCCCTCAGTTATGAGAAATACAATACACGAAGAAATACTAATGTTTTGTTTTGGGGGATTTGATTTTCAGGGTATTGAGTGGAGAACCCTGCAGATATAGGGCTAGAGGATAGTAAGGACTTTTCAGAGATAAGGCAAGGGAAATATGCTATGCTAGGAATTTTTATAATGTTATCAGAGATTTTACATATATGAATATACCAACTTATTACCCAGTTTTACAGAATATAAGTTTTAAATGCTTTGGTGGCCTGAGTAGATATTTATGTGATGAAAAACTTATATAGTTTTTACAGTATACTATACTGATTACACGGATATAGACAGTATATTACAGATATTTATCCAGAACAGTATATTACCGTTTTACTCAGATCAGTATGTTATAGTTTTATACAGATTAGTATATCACAAATATTTATCCAAAATAGTATATTTCAGTTTTATTCAGTTCAGTATGTTATAGTTTATATACTAATCAGTATATCACATATATTTATGCAAAATAGTATATTACAGTTTTACTCATATCAGTATACTACAGCTTTATTCAAAACAGTATATACAATGTTTATAGTATGCCATGTTTCCTATTACCATAACATACAGAGTATACAGACAGAGTATACATACAAATATACAGAGATAGCATCAAGATGCTACAGATATAGCATGCAGAGATTACAGAATTTACAGTACAAAAGATAGCATTATGGTAATTTTGGAAATATGATGAAAACAGTAAAAGAGTATATATAGTATTAGATCCCTGAGGAATGATTACAGACAGATACAGATAAAGAATACAGAGCACGGTACAATTTCTATATATAGAATAGAGTACAACCACATATCTTAGATAGTGTGTGGGTACCGTCAAACTGTGCTCGGAGAGGATGCAGCTCCCCAGTTCACTGGGTTAAGGGGGCCAGTTTGACGAGGTAGCAGCCAGTCCCGCACCTAGGAGAGTATGCAGTTTGGCCGGGCTGAGGTAGTGTAGAGTATATTGACTTATCTGGAGGGCCGACCAGATTAAGTCCCGCCTACGGGCCGTACAATCCTGTCATGAGGGGTCAAATCATGACATACAGAGTTCCACGGATAAAGCACAGTTATGTATATGTATACAGTTTTACAATATCTGATGAGTATAGTATGATATTAGTAGTATGAAAAATAGAAAATACAGATGATACAGTTATATTTTAAATTGTGAAAAAGAAGATATGCTTTACAAATTTACTATTGTATTATAGTTCAGTTGTTATTTAAACAGTATTCCTAACTAAGTAGCAACACACTAGTAATAGCATATTTCCACTTACTGAGCATCGACTCACCCCATGACTTTAACATTTTTCAGGTGAGCCAATTGGGCGAGTAGATCAGGCTCGCGGATAGAGAGTATATTGATTACCCTGGTTTAGAGGGTAAGTTTGTGTAAGGTATTGTATTTTGGGACAGGTATTTTGAAGAGAGATGTATTACATAGTTATGGTTTAGAAATACAGATTCTTGGTAATGTATGATGTGTATGGATGTATGGATTACGTTTTCGCTGCATAGGTGTCATTTTATATTTAGATTTACCCCGGTGCCTTCTGAGGCTCGAGTTTCATAGTAGGGGGTATCAGAGTAGTTCATATATATATATATATATATATATATATATATAATGATATAAATTTTGACATCGTTACACTCACCTTACTTAGTGAGCCCTCGAGTTATGTATCCAGGCAAAGTCTCCGAGAATAGGGAAGTGTACCCTCCCATACAAGTAGCTTCCTTCTACTCTAGTACCAACAAAAAATTACCAGAGCACTCACCTTTCTCAGCAAGCCCTCAGGTGGAGAATTGTACTTTACCAAAAATACTTATGTAATTAAAGTTACACGTATCTAATGCCATCTTTTCACAAAGATCCACATACATACGCATACCACAACCAATCCACACACCATACACACATACTTCATTCACACCCATGCAGGGCCCATATCCATAAAAAAATATAACGTCCACACAGGAAACACATCCACAAGAGAAATATGGTCCGCACAGGACTATCAACCACACAGAACTATCATCCACACAGGACTCTCATTCATACAAAACATAAGGTCCACACAGGACTAACACCTTCAAAAAATACATGATCCACACAGGAATAGTCCACGCAGGATTAACACCTTCACAGAATACATCGTGGCCCACATAGGCACCACAACCACACAGATTACAAATCCACACACACAGCCCCGTTCATAGTAAATCGGTAAAACAAACTCCTCATTCCACTGCCAATGTTTTACCCCTTTAATATAAATGCCCATATAACAACCTCCTCATACCACTGCCAACGTTATATGGTGATTTATATCAGGTACGATATAACGACCTCTTCATACCACTGCCAACGCTATATTGCAATTTACATGAACCGTAGCACAAAACACATCCATAGCATAACTAATCATCCAAGCACATCAACGCATTTACCACAGTATTCGCAATCCAACAATTCTCACAACTGAATAGTATTCACAACCAAGAAGAATTTATAACGCAATCAGTAGCCACATGGGAACAATGGTTATAATCAAGCAGTACTCGCAATCATTTAATTATGAAAGTTATTTTCATACCACACGAATTTTTCCCGAATATGAAATATAATCAAAATCAAAATCATTATTTTCTCAATGTCTAACTATTCAGATAAATTATACCTAAATATTTATTTTTGTATAATAGAATTTAACCGGTTTAAAATTACTTTTAAAAAAAGCTGCTATAACGTTTTTCCCCTTACTTGCTACACAAATTTCTGCCTAGGCCGAACAAAAAACGAGACCCTATTCCAAAAATCTCAACTTACTCAAATCTCAAAACAATATTTATTTAATACTTCTTAGGTTATATATACTTCAATTTAATAATAAAACTTAAAAATATATCACTTACCCTGATTTTGGGATGGTGCCCCAAAATCTCAAATCAACGATCTGCTCCGGTAGCTTTGCAAAGAATGATCCCACGAATCTCGTGGTGGTTCCAGATCATCAAAATAAATCATTGTGGAGCGAGAAATCAAAGAAAATAAAGGTAAGAACCATAGGTTTTTAGAGAGGAAGAAAAGGAAATTTTGATTTCCTTAAGAAATGCTAGCGAGACTTTCTTTATAGCCACCTTTGCGCAGAAAATCGTCACTAGTTTCCCCAGGCCTCAAGAAAATCGTCACCAATTTTCTCTTTAGCTAGCCCAAATTTACCGTCTACTAGTTACTGTCTCGTAGTAAATTCCGAAAACTGTTGCCGATTTTCTCCTGAACTAGCCAAAATCCATTTTTTTTCTCAATTTTTCTTTTTATTTCCCTTTATTTATTTCTTTTATATTTATTTTCTTTTAGTTCCCGAGTTCGGATTATTACACGCCTACGTCCTTGCCTTAGGCAACACACCTAAGGATTCCACTATACCACTCGTTCACGAACGGAGCAAACCTTTACAACACACTTTTAATAAGATAGAGCCCTCCTCTCCAAGTGATACCCCACGCTTGGTACAATGATTCAACAGCCCTTAACCATCAAGAAAACAAGAAAAACTTATTCTGTACGAGAATCACTCTCAAAAAGAGCAGATTAGTACAAGTTATAGCACAACTAAGAATACTTCAATTTAAATATCAATGAAGAATAGAATTGAAGGTCAGAGAATATATCATTGGGATCTTTCTTTTGATTGATCAAACTCAGAGTTAATGCTCAAAGATCAGTGAAAAATAACTCAACAAGTCTCAGAAAAACTCCAACAAGTATGTAAGCAGGAAGGCTTTTGGAAGAGTATAAGAATTATAAGCTTGATTTCTATTTTGAATTCTTGATATGATTTGATTTGTGAAATCATGTATTTATAGAGTCAAAAAGTCATATTTTTGTGTTTCCCAAGTTACTGGGAGTGTTTCTCAATTTTTGACAAAGTTTGGGGTACAAACAACATAATTTGGAAACTTTTAAACGTTGTTTTAAAATAGCCGTTACGAGGTTCAGGCACCTGGACTCATCAGGGTAAGTCTCCTGGACTTTGAAATTTTGCGTAATATTAAGGTTAGAACAGGGTCAGGTGCCTAGACTCATAAGGGTCAATCGCCTGAACCTATACTGTCTTCCCAATTTTAATTCAGCATAAATGTCAGTCGCCTGACGAGTCAAGGGTCAGTCGCTTGGGTAGTTAAAAACCTGTGTTTTAAAACTTCTTTCTAAAAACTCTTGCCAACTTGTTTTGATACTTTTCAAAGTATTTTCTAAGGTTTTCAAAATATGGTCTCTACGTCCATGATTAACCCTAATGAGCTTCAAAGCATTCATTTTGACATTTAATTGAAGTACTTACACAAGACTTCCTTAAGACTTAAAACTTTTCTAAACTTGAAGTCTTCATGTATATCTTGCTTTGAGTCCATCTTGTCTTGAGTTTCAATATTCTTTAAGCTTTCATAATGTTTGTTTGTCTTTGACCTTTTTGAGCTTTCTTTTGATCACTTGGCTTTGGAATTCAATTTTTCATAACACTTGTGATCTTGGATTCTTATGCTTGAACTTTTTTAACTTCTTATGTTTGGTTTATTGAAACATCATTACTTAAACCACAACATGTTAAATTACCTTAATTTGTTATCATCAAAATAATATTCAAAAGCCATGTTAGGTTAGCACCTACAATTTTCATTTTAAATAATCTCTAAATTAAAATGAGGATACGTGATTTGTAATACTAAAAAGAAAATACCTTTAAATATATAAATAGAACATAGTTGCAATTTTAAGTATTGCAGGTGGGAAAGTTTTAAGTTAAAGGTTTGTACGCCTAAGAAACCTAGGGGAAAACATGTTCTCGTGCCTTAGCTCTAAAGAGACTAATTTTTTGTGCGTGAGAACCTGATTTTCATTTTGTGAGAAACCAACTTTCGTAAGAAACCGATCAATTATTTGCAACCTACGAAGAAGCTAAAGAATGTCCTACGATAGCATCCTGCAAAGAGCAACTGAATTCTATGCTATGAAAACCTATTTCCGTGCATGAGAAGCCTCGTACGTAAGCTGCGAAGAAGTTGAAGAACATCCTCTAAAGAACATTAGAAATGGGACTAGCTAGTAAGATATTTATTATTTATCAGAAACCGATCATATTATTATTATTATTATTATTATTATTATTATTATTATTATTATTATTATAGTTGTTGAAATAGATAAAGTTGAGCATATTTATAGATTTTAATTTTATATAAATTAGTAAGAATATAATTGAAATACATAATGTATCTTTTGAATTATATTTATAGGTTTTAAAGCCTTTTTTTCCTTGCCTATTTCGTTTGCATTCAGAGCAAAATGATTCCATTTTTTCTTTTGTGATTGACCTTTGTCATTGTTAATTAAGTAAACATTATGTTAAGAAAAACTTAACTTATGCCAACTAATTTTCTTTTATTTTTTGTATTTCTTTTAGGCGGGAGGAGGTAATTTACCTAAAGGAAGAGAAAAGTCACTAGACATATATATTCATTGAAAGACTGACAAGTTGACAAAGTAAGGACGAAGGTTCACGAAATGTGTTTTAATATTTTTATGGACCTCTAGCCATCTAGACTAAATTTAACTTTTTAGAGGCTTTTATTTTTATCTATGACGTGGAAGATTGTAGTTTTGTCCTGAACAATCGTTGTCTATACTTCACTTTAGACTATATTATTCATTTTACAAGCTTGCCAATTGATGGCAAACCTGTTACCGGCATCAACAACTCTGAGAATAAACCATGCTCCATTTACCTAGGAAGAAATAATTGTTGTGTTAATAAACAAGGTGCGGTGACAAAAAGATGGCTAATAGAACATTTATGCACGTGCTGACTAACATAGAAGAAGATGATGAAAGGTTGGATTCCTACGTTAGGGCTTATTTATTATGCATCACAAGTATAGTTGTTTGTTTTGTTTTTAAATAGCCAAAATTTTGTGTTGTTTGTTTTTTAAATATTTAAAAATTTTAAGTTTACACGCTATATTTTTTCTTGTAGTTGATTTTGTGTTTCTTATATGTATCAGTTCGTAATTATTTTATTTCTCAAATCATAGGAATTTTTTTGCTCCCAAACAAGTACATGGTAAAAGTACCAATTATTTTCCTCCATCTCTTCAATAACATAGCTAAAAATGATAGTTATGCTTGTGGAGCAGCTACATTGGCTTCCATCCATTATGGCCTCTAAAAATTTGAAAATGAATATCCTAAATCATTATCGGGCTACAATATGCTTCTAGAGGTAAGCTTTCATTCAAAATATGAATGATTTAATTAATATCATTATGTTGTGGATTGATGTTTGGTTGGTGTTCATTTATCTTCTTGCAGATATTTGCTTTAGGGCACTTACCCATTGTTGTTGAAGAAATTGTTGGGAATGAGGTTCATCCTAGGCTTGAAAAGAGGCTTTAGGCTTAATAACACCTTGAATGCTGCCAAGCACATATCTCCAAACCTTTCAGTAAGAAAGTTTAGTTGTGGTCCTTTCAAGTTTGAGATATAGTGCTAATCGTGCATGGACCTATCAACATGAAGTTTTGCCCCAGTGACAAGTTTACTTCCAAGTGGGATAGACCATATGTGATACAAGAAGTTTATATAAATAATGCATATAAAATATTTGATAGTAATAACTTAAGAATTGACCCCATAATGACAAATTCTTAAAACTTTACTATACCTAGAGTTTTCAACTTCAAATCTAAGTGAGGTGAAATTGCTGTGAGCAAAAAAAAAAAAATCCCCACCAATGGTGTTGCACATAGCTAAACTGTTTAGACACAAATAAAATTTCTATGACAAAAAAAAAAAAAAAAAAAGTCCCACCATTGGTGTTGTATGTGGCTAAACAGTTGAAACACAAGATGAAATTTTTATGGTAAAAAAAAACACGCCAATGGTGTTGCACATAACTAAACTGTGTTAGGAAATTTTAATTTCCTATTATGGGCTCACATATTTAAAAGCAATTTTGTTACTATGCTATTTTAACATCTATTGGGTATGAGCTTTGCAATGTGTAGAAATCCAATACTAAGTTAATTTAGGACTGATGGGCTTCTAAAATAACCTAGTATATAAGGAAAACCTAATAAGGCTATGGTCCTCAAGTCAAATCAGAAATAGTTTCACGTTCTTTCTTTTCCCCATCTAAAGAGAAGAACACAAGTGAGGCACTTAAGGATTTGAATGTGGAAGATCAAAACTCTCCGCTAAAGGTTGTTGGACAATCAAATTAGACACATCTATGGATCCAGGTATTTATTTTGCAATTAGTTTTCTTAATTGAATAACATGATGATCTTGAGTTAGTAGGTTTTATAGATTAAAGTTATTTCTAACAAGTAATATCAGAGCCTAATCATGTTGTTGACTAAGAAACTATACATGATTTGACCTAGGAATGATACTGATTGTATTAAAACCCTAGATCTAGGCTTTGCATGATAAAATTTAAAGAAAACCTAGATTTGATGTGTTGTTGCATGATTTTATGGATCAACATGTTTTAGGGTTAAAGGAATTTTATTCGCCATGCTTAAAATCATGTTTTTCCAACCCTAATTTGAGATTTTTTATGGTTTGGGATCGATTTGGAGTAATTCCAATCGAAATAGGAAAAAAAATTAAGGAAATTCTTCAAGGCCCGCGTGACTAAAAAAATAAAAAATAATAAAAATAAAAGAAGGACTTCATGCTTCAACGCCTAAGAAGAAATTTTTTTTTCTTTCAAAGATAATTTGTGTATGTCTAGTGTTTCAATATAAGTATATTGAAGTAATAAGTTGTCAAAGTAACCTCTATTATGTAGATGCATCTATATTGAAACATTAGGGACGTATGTGTGTTATTTGTGCGAGTAATGATCAGGCCAAAAGAAGGTTATTATTAGGCCAAACAACTTGTATACTTGCGGTGATAAATACATTACAATTGTTAGATTATCCATGTGAATAACAAGTTAGTTCAAAGAAAGGTTTGTTGTTTGACAGAACTTATTGTAAGTATTTGATCACTACATGAAACAAACCACTAACAAGTTAATATTTTAATCTAAAAATAGGATATTAATGTTGTAATAGGTATCTTCAAATAGGGCCCACTTTTACTTGTTAATATATCTGTCATGTATATATGGAACTGATTTAGGAATATAATATGACTTGTATATTATGACTGAGGATGTTGTATGGATCTGGATCTTGCGCTACAGACAGAACCCTCCCACCTTTATGGATACAAGTACCTGTGATATGAAGAGGGACTTGGAGAGGTGGGAGCGTTCTAATCGTATGAGCCTAATGATCATGAAACACTCTGTTTTAGAAGCATTCGGGGTCGTAATGTACTATGAGGATGATGCTAAGGTATTCCTTGAGGAACTACAAAAACGTTTAGCAAAAAATGAAAAGGCTGAAACAAGAAACCTTTTGGTTAGTCTTGTTTCGATGAGGTATAAAGGAAAAGGTAATATCAGGGAATACATTATGGAAATGTCTAATATTGCTTTAAAGCTAAAGGCACTTAAGTTAGAGCTGTCTAATGACTTGCTCATGTACTTAGTTTTGATTTCCCTTCCTACACAATACAATCAGTTCACTATGAGTTATAACACTTAGAAGGATAAGTGGACTTTGAATAAGCTCATTGCTCATTGTGTGCAAGAAGAGGAAATGATTAAACGAGAGAAGACAGAAAGTTCTCACTTAGCAACTTCCTCTAAGGATAACAAAAGGAATAAGGATAAGGATGTTGCCATTGGCACATCCTAAGGAAAAATGCAAAAGAAACCAAACCAAGAATTCGGCTACTACTTTCGTAGGAAGGGTGGACACCTCAAGAGGGACTGTTCCGATTACGCGGCTTGGCGAGAAAAGAAAGGTACACTTCTAACTTTAGTTTGTTCTGAAATTAATTTGCCTATAGTACTTTTACATTCTTGGTGGGTAGATTCAAGTGCTACTACTCACATAAGTGTGTCAATGCAGGGCTGCCTAAGAAGCCGAAAGTCGGTTAATGCTGAAAGATTCATTTATGTAGGCAATGACAATAATGTTGAGATTGAGGTAATTGGGACCCCTTAACTTAACAGACTTAATAGTTTGTGTGGAATGTATTAAAGGGAAACTGACAAAAAAAAAAAAAAAATTAGAAGCCAATAAAGCCTCAGCTGTCTTATAACTAATACATACTGATATATGTGGTTCATTCCTTACAACTTCTTGGAATGGACAACAGTATTTTATCACATTCATAGACGATTACTCGCGCTATGGGTACCTTTATTTGATACATAAGAAGTCACAATCTTTGGACGTGTTCAAGGCTTTCAAAGTCAAAGTTGAGAACCAACTAGGCAAGAAAATTAAGGCCGTCAAATCTGACCGTGGTGGTAAAATACTATGGTAGATATGACGGATTAGGAGAACAACGTCCATGACCCTTCACTAAATTCCTAGAAGAATGTGGTATCATCCCACAGTACATCATGCTAGGGAAAACTAGCATGAATGGTGTTGCTGAGTGATGAAACAAGACGCTTAAGGACATGGTAAGAAGTATGATTAGCCATTCTTCTTTACTAGAATCTCTCTGGGGGGGGAAGCACTAAAGACTGTAGCATATATACTAAATAGGGTGCCGAGCGGCAGTACTAAAACTCCTTATGAACTTTGGACTAAAAAAAGCCAAGTATTAGGCATTTACACATTTGGGGTTGTCCGACTGAGGCTATGCCTTATAGGCCTAATGAAAAGAAATTAGACCTAAGGACAATTAGCTGCTACTTTGTTGGGTACGCTGAAAGATTGAGGGGTTATAAATTTTATAATTCCTCGACAAGGACCTTCTTTGAGATGGGAAACGTCAAGTTTCTTGAGGAAATTGAGTTTGTAAGGGGGGAGATAAGGTTAGGAATATTGTCTTTGAGGAGGAATTTATTTCTCTCCCTAGTATTGTTATTGAATCTGTTCAAGAAACAATACAAGACAATATCATTGTACTCCCTATGTAGAGACCCGAATAATTATTGTAATTTAATAATAGAAGGAGGAGAGAAAAAGAATTATATTTGAACTATAATAGGGGTCTCGTCGACGAATGCAGCATGCTTGTCGAAGAGCACGCTTAAGGGGATCGTCGACGGGAACGTGTGTCTCGTCGACGAGAAGATATTGATAAGCTATTTTTCAGCTCTGAATTCATCAACGAGGAATAGCATTCGTCGATGAACTTCCTTTGTGGGCTCATCGACGAAGTGACGTGGCTCATCGACGAGTGTAGGTGTATAAATAGCCTAAACTCAATTTTTTTGACAGATTTATGCGCAGAAACCCTCCTCTCTCTCTCTCTCTCTCTCTCTCTCTCTCTCTCTCTCTTGTTCATCCCTTCCCCCTTCTCTCTAAAATTTTGGGCCGAATTCTTGTCGGTCCGACAATCCAAGGCCGCCACAACACTCCTGCGGAAGTTCTCTTCAAGTCTGTTGGAGTGGATCATTGGTGAGACTGACTTGAACTTCTTCCCAAATTGAAGGTAGGACTTTTTATTCAATATTTGGCTTTCCGACAATTGTAGGAAATGTAGTACTCGAAAAAATACTAAAGTTTTGTTATGGAGAATATTTTTTTTAGGGTGTTGAACAGGGAGCCCGGCGCGTGTAGGACTAGACACTATAGGGATTTTTCAGTAGTCAGGTAAGGGAATAAACTAAAGCAGTAATTTTCCATGAAAATTTTATTTATTAGCAAATTTATGTTCAAAAAGCATGTATTAGATTTGGGTATTATTGAGAAAATGTATATTTGGGAAAATACTATTGTTATATAGGAATGTATATTTTAATATGAAATGTTAGAAAATATGATTTCAGAACAGAATGTATGATTTTATTTATCATTGTGTGGCATCAATATTATTTTCCGCAAATTGTATTATGTTAAGTAAATTTTACAGGAAAAGCATATTTGCAGTTATTTTAGGAATAACATGATAATATAGTAAATCATGATTTCCGAATACATGATAAATAGTATATTTATTCAGATCAGTATGTATATTATGTTCAGCGCAAGGCCGTGATTGACAGCCGGCGCAAGGTCGTGGATTATGCATGTTTTCAACTCAAGGTCGCAATTATGACTATATTCGGCGCAAAGTCGTATTTATTTATGTTATTATAGAAATTGGAAAATGCTATCAATCTATTTACGTTAAATAGTATATTATCATGTACTATATGTTATCATAACTCGGATGATAGTTCAAATCAGTTTTAGGAACACGGTATCATAGCTATACAGTTCAGTTCAGTTCAAACTTGTGCTAACTGCCTCTACTAGTAGAGGGGGTTGGAGATGGATAGTTGATGTGGTTTTCAGTGTAGAGTTGTAGACGTCCACCTGGCAATCCAGACCAGGATGTGGTGGACCCATCGTACTTACAGACATTTTTTACTCAGCAGTGGTTGGCCAGCCATTATCGGGTCTCGCCTTCGGGCTACACAACCCATCATGGGGGGTAATACATGACATCAGTTAGCTATACATCTTGGGTAAATTTTAGAATTACTAGTTATATCAGATGATTTTAGGAAGAGTGAAATGCAGTATGATTTAGTATATTTATGAAATGATATGTTTACTCAATTATGATATTGTCAGTTTTTAAAGCATGTGACATGTACTATATAATTATTATAGCCCGCAAATATTCATGTTACCATACAATTGTATTTAGTTTATTTTCCTTACTGAGAGGTGTCTCACCCCAACTTAAACCATTTCAGGGAACCCAGAAAGACTGGCGGACCGAGGCCACCGTTGAGGCAATGTTATTACCTTACTAGGAGGGTAAGTTTTGAGCTAGGATTAGCTGGTTTTTGTTATTAGAACCCAATTTTATCTTTTGGTGACCTTGGGGATTGTGTATTTATATAGTATATGGTGGAACGTAGGTACACTGGTATATGGTATTTTATGGTTGAGTGTATGAAATTTATAGTTACTGCTGCTTAGGTTTCCATTATGTATGTCAGGTGTGTCCCCATTACTCACGGGTTCAGGTTGACTTTGTTATGTTTTAAGTTAATGATAATTAATATGGTTGATTATGTAGTAAATTAAGCAGGTCGTTACACCCTACACAAAATGAGGATATTGCTCCAGAAGAGCAAACTCAACAACCTCAAGAAGTGATGTCATTAAGGAGATCCACTAGAGAAAGGAGAAGTGTGATTTCATATGATTATATTGTCTTTCTCCAAGAACATAAATTTGACATAGGTGTAGTGGAAGATGATCCAATCAACTTCTATCAAGTCAAACAAAGTTCTAATTCTCAGAAGTGGATTGATGTCATGAATGTGAGATGAATTCCATGAAAGCAAACGACGTTTGGGATCTCGTCAAATTACCTAAAAGTGTGAAGCCCATTGGTTACAAATGGATATTTAAGACCAAGAGGGATTCAAGGGGTAATATTGAGAGATATAAGGCACGTCTAGTTGCTAAGGGATTCACTCAGAAGGAAGACATTGATTATAAAGAGACTTTCTCTTCGGTTTCATCGAAAGACTCTTTCAAGATTATAATGACATTGGTGGCTCATTTGGACTTAGAGTTTCATCAAATGGATGTAAAGACAACATCTCTCAATGGTGACATTGATGAAATGATTTATATGGTGCAACCTGAAAATTTTATTTCTGGAAATCCAGAAAATATAGTTTGCAAATTAAAGAAATTCATCTATGGGCTCAAACAAGCTTCCCGTAAATGGTATCACAAGTTTCATCAAGTAATCATCTTGTATGATTTTGAGGTAAATTCGATTGATGATTGTGTATACCATAAGGTCAATGGGAGTAAGGTTATATTCCTTTGTATGTCGATGACATATTGCTGGCGAGTAGTGATATAGTCTTATTGCATGAAACCAAAAGATTTTTTACCATAAAAATTGAGATAAAGTATCTTGGGGACGCCTCTTTTGTATTAGGAATTCAGATACATCGAGATCACTCTTAAGGTATACTTGGGTTATCACAAAAGATCTATATTGAAAGGGTACTTGCTAAATTTGGCACGAAAGACTATCACCTAGGAGATACACCCATAACTAAGGGAGAAAAATTCAGTCTCAATCAATGCCCCAAGACTGAGGTTGAAAAGAAGGAAATGTAGAAGATTCCTTGTGCGTCACCTGTAGGGAGTCTTATATATGCTTAGGTATGTATGTATCTGGATTTGGCATACGTAATTGGAATTTGAGGCTGATATTTGAGTTACTTAGGATTGGATCATTAGAAGGCAGCCATGAGGATTATGAGGTATCTTTAGAGAACAAAAGACTACATACTCACCTACAAAAAATTAGATCAACTTGAGATCATTGGGTATTCTAATTCTGATTTCATTGGATGCCAAGATAGCAAGAGATCCACTTCGGTCTATATCTATCTTCTGGATGGAGGTGCTATTTCCTAGAAGAGTGTTAAGTAGACTCTCATAGCTCCTTCGACCATGACAGCAAAATTTATAGCATGCTACAAGGCATCTAATCAAGGAATTTGGTTGCGGAATTTTGTCACAAGGATGCATATTTTGGATGGGGTTGAAAAATCGCTCAAGATATATTATGACAATAAGTCTACGGTGTTGTATTCAAACAATAACAGAAGCTCGACCAAGTCAAAGCATATTGACATCAAGTTTTTGGTGGTTAAGGAACGGGCTGAGAGTCGTCAAGTGTCAATAGAACATATTGGGACAAACTCCATGGTTGCAGATCCATTCACCAAGGGTTTACCGCCCAAGGTGTTTCATGAGCACACTGCACATATGGGTGTCATCTTGTTTGACGATGTTGCGGTTTAGTGGAAGTTTGTATTTGATGTTCTTTCTTGTAAACACTTGTTTCAGATTATTTTTTGCAGAAATAAAGTAATTAAGGAATGCATTTTTATGTATTTGGGACTTCGAATGTTATCTTCCTTTTGGAAGAGCTAAGGATTAAGGAACTAAGGTTGATCTCATAAGTAATAAGGTAGGACCAGTTGTGATATGCATGTTAAGGTTAAGGAGCATGCATATTACCATGCTACACATACATTCTCGATCTATGCCATTGAGTGTATTAGTGTGGTGACCATTGATGGGTTTAGTTACGAATATAAATGTAACAAATGTCGCTTTGATCCCATGCTAGTATATGAGATGAACAAGATTGAATTAAGGAGATATTATAAAGATAATAGTCATATTATGTACACTTAAGGTTTAGGTAATATAATTTTTTTCGATATTTATGTGTCGCTCAAGTGGGAGATTGTTAGGAAGTTTTAATTTCCTATTGTGGGCTCACATATTTTAAAGCGATTATGTTATTGTACTATTTTAACATCTATTGGATATGAGTTTTGCAATGTGTAGAAACCAAATACTAAGTTAATTTAGGACCGATGAACTTCCAAAGGAAAATCTAATAGGGCTATGATCCCCAAGTCAAATGAGAAACAGTTTCACATTCTTTCTTTTCCCCATCTAAAGAGACGAACACAAGTGAGGCAATTAAAGATTTGACTATGGAAGATCAAAACTCTGCTAAAGGCTGTTGGCTAATCAAATCAAATACATCTATGAATCCAGATATATATTTCACTTTTAGTTCTCTTAATTGAATAACATGATGATCTTGGGTTATTAGGTTTTATGGATTAAAGTTATTTCTAACAAACTGCTAAAACACAATATGAAATTTCTATAGCAAAAGAAAACAGCTCCCCCAATAGAGTTGCATGTGACTAAATTGTTGAAAAATTACAAAATCAAGACATCAAACAAAAAATCATCGATAGTGTTGTATGTGGCTAAACTATTAAAACACTCCATTAAGTTTGAGGTGGTTAACAAGTAAATGATCTAGGCCCATGAAAGCTAAAATTGCATATGGTACAAAAAAAATTGTTTTCCTCAAATTATAAAAAGAAAAAAAATAAAGTGCGGGGATATGGTGGTCTAACTTGTCTCCAAAAACATCTTATCTAACACCATTCACTATGACACCAATATCTTCAGCACCCATAATTGGTGGTTGAGTTTCATTCTCTATCTACCAACATTTATCATTTTCTACCTTTTGCTAATCAAATTGCTATTGTCAATTCTTTCATAATATTGTTGGTTTCATCAACTACAACAGTTGTTTTGGAATGATTGTTTGTACTAGTCATAATAGTTGGATAAATTTTCCATTTAATGAAATGACTCACAAACTAAAGTACTCAACACCTCCATGTCATCGATATCAATCTCATTGTATCTCGTTGCCTTTTTCAACTGTAAGAGTTACCAATTGTAGTGATTTGACTCAAATTATCGTCCAAATGAGTTGCTAACCATCATTGCCACATTACCAATGTTAGCCCCCTTTATATCATTGTTGTCATCATCATCTATAAGATTTACTTTGGCATCAATACATAAACTAGCTAAAGCAACTAAATATGAATTTTCATCCATGTAAAGCAAGTGGCTAACTAGTGCACCCACCACCAACTACATCATCTATGTTAATTCATCCTCATTAGCAATCTTATTGCCTTCATCCACCATGATTATTGCTTTATATTTACCTCTGGATAATGATAAGAATAAATGTGAATTGTTGCTTAACAATGTAGGTCTTCATTGATACACATCCAACATTTCCTTTAATGATATCATAGATTGAAGATGCTTCTTTACTACTAAGAAATTCATGATTTGCAATGGTTGTCACCTATTCAACTTTATTCCATGCAACGTATTGCATAGTATGATAGTACATTGGCTAAAGAGGTTTTCAATCACAAAATATTGCTTGTTGGTCTGGTGAAACCTTCTATTGAATCATTGACATCAAAAAGGACATCGTGTTTAGTATAAGAATACCATGTCATGGCATAAATACAGCTATGTGATACCTAAGGTGGTCAGCTCATATTATAAGAAGCGAAGCTAAAATGTGTGACTTTGAAAGCAAATTGCGTGTTGATGTCACTTAGATAGCAAAGACATGCAACACTTAAACACGTCACCAATGTAACTAGCAATACCTTACACAATTATTACAACCATACAAAGATGATGAAAAAAAATGATAAATCATGATGTCATAGAAAGATATATAATCAATATCACCATCTCATAGAAAATTGGATGAGAAAGTGTGTTTACCAATCTCTAGTATTAGTGGAAATGCATACAATGGAATGGAAGTAAAATGTTCAAGTTGATATGTTCATTGAACTTCAAAAAGAAAAGAAAAAAAGAGTCAACTCAAAATAAGAAAGAGAGAGAGGAAAGAGGTAATGCCTTGCATGAAACTAAATATACACATACAAATACACATATACTATGTATTTTTTTTTTGTGTATGCATATATTATAGTATATTACATTATATTTATGTAAAAAACAAAGGTTTTCAGGTGTGGAACAAGATAAAGCAATCATTAGCATTAAATGTCTTACTCCTCAAAATTTCCTTCCCATAAAATATTCTTTTTGATTTTCTCAATATATTAAGTTCTCTTTGCCTCCTTGGCATACAAAAGAAGATGTTTTTTTAATTAAATCATTCCCCCTATAACATTATATATCATTAAACTCCCTATCTCTCTCTTCTCATCTCTTTCTCTCTCTATCTTTGAGATACATGACAATGCTACTCTCATTCCATTATAAAGAGGAGGTGATATTATTTGCATAAAATATTCACTCTCCTATACCATAACCAAGGGAGCACACCATCAATTCCATTAAAAAAAAAAAAAAAGGGCAATAAATATTGATTTGTTTCCAATATTGCATTAAGTATGTATTTGATGAAGAAAAAAATAAAAATAAAATAAAATAAAATAGTGCGTGAGAATTCCTGCTTACCTCATATGCAAAATTACCTCTCTTCCATATGCATATATTGTCATTAGAGCAATTTAAATTTTTCTCTCTCTTCAGAGGCTTGGTTTGACATTGTTTCTCATAATAAGTGGTGGTAAAATTTTGAACTATTATTGGGGGAGTTTTGCATCAAATAAGAAGATAGACACATTTAGGTTTGCTCCTTAAGATAGTGCTACTTTGAATTGTGGATGTAGTCCCACCAATTACCTTTATAGTGTGTTGATGAGCCTGATGTACTTCATGTTGTTCGATGAGTTGGTGATCTATGCTTTACCTTCATCAACTTCTTCCATTTTTTGTATCATTCAAGTTTAAATCCTCCTCATAATTTCTTTCAAACAACATTCTAGTCAAATTGATAAAGTTGGTGAATAAGCTATCACTAATTGCTAATTTCAATCGACGAAGTTGTTGACTTGCTTAAGGAAACCTCAAAGTGTTGCGCCATTGAAGATGAAAAAAAAGAAATGTTTTTTTTTTTCTTGCAACATTCCATTGTCAACCAACTTTGGGCATTTGCAATTGTATGCTCTAATTCTTAGTCTCAAAAAGTAGATGGCATTAAGTTCGAGCCATAAGGCAAACCATGCCAATCATTTTAACGTATCTCCATCAATGACCTTAGTTAACTCTTTGTCATTGGTCAACGGAAACATATGAATATTTTTTTAGGAAGCAAGTGTCATATCTGTTGGGTGCACCAATGTTGACTTCATTAGTTTCAAAAATTGTCACTCGACAAGTTGTAAAATAAGGATGCTACAAATAAATCACTATTAATAGTGAAAATATTATTCTTCTTGGAAAATTGTCATTGAAACACTAATTGACCAGGATCCTTTAAGAATGCAGGTGGCATTGAGCCTGGTTTGCAATATTCTAGTTATAAAACACTTAGTAAAACCCAGTAGGCATGAATCCTACACAATAAACAATAATCTAATGGATTTAATAGCTATCACAAAGAAGATTGTAGTCTCACCAATTGCTTAAGGTATGCAAATTCTTAAATGATAAAAATACTAGATCTATACCAGAATTAGTGGTAAGGACAACAATGAAGCTTTTGATGATGAAAACATGCCAACATAGTGATTTTATGGTTAATAATGCTCGAAACTTCTACTAAATATCATGTAACAAGTTTGGTCGAGAAAAGGTAACCAATTGAATTTGTAGGGAAATTGTTGCACTTGATGACATTGTGTCACAATTTGTGACTAGGTGAGGTTGAGGATATTGGTGATGATGGCAGCACCACGTAAGGTGGTTCACAATCAATAATGCTTATGATATGTAGCTGAATCCATGACATGTCATACAATGAGTGTAGTTGAGTGGTAGTCGAGACCAAATATGCAAAGAAATCATTGCTTTCAACAACATTGTACAAAAGGAGATATTATATGAAGATGGATTTAGAAAATATTTTTTATTTAACTGAGTGTCATTGCTATAAAAGAAGGAATTTGTGAGTGCTTCCCCGAAGATTATGTGAAGTGTAATAGAGAACATACTTCAATGATGAAGGAAAATTTGTTCAAAAGAAACAAAATAATATTAAAAAAAATGGTCACAAAGGGCAAGTATCAATTACCTCTTATGGTGGAAGACAAAAGAGTCATGATGGAAATTAAAATAGGATCAAGGGCTATATATAGGCTACACAAGTGTCATCCCTCTTTCTTTGTCTACTTGTCTGCCTAAATTAAATTGAACCTTTTTATTGGTTACTCAATTTAGCAAGAGCAAAGGCACACTTTTGGGCACTGCCAAAAATAAAGAATTTTATAAAGGCAAAATATGGTATGATAAGCCTCATCTTTTACAAATAAAAAGGGGGTTCACTACAACAAAAGGAAGAATATTGGTCTTAGATCCAACCATTTTGGTTCAATTAAATATATAAAAATAAATACTATTGTGGAAATTGAACTGCACAACGAAATATCAGATCAAACAAATGCAGCACTCATTGGAAAAATACAAAACAACACAACCACGCGGATTATATGAAAGCAATAACAAAAGACACAAAGGAATTACATGGTTCGACAATGCCTACATCCACAAAAGCAATCGACAATCTTTCTCACTATCTTGTGTCAAAGACACGGAAAACCATTACAAATACATCACAAATGACATATAAATAGAGTTTACAGAGGCTTTCCCTCCAAACCCTAGCTAACTTAACATCCCTAGTTCAAAATTTGAAAATTTGCATTGGTTCCCCAAGTCAAACCATCAACGATTTCCTCAGCATACTTTAGCACACTATTTTCACCATGTTTTCATCTTGTGCATGCCTTGTACTTACAATATAAGTCACATATCACAACAATCTCCACCTTGGTGAATATACACCCCTTAGAAGAAAGTAGAAAACATTAACCTGCTGCTCCATCTTAACCTTAGGACATTAGGTTGGGACCACACGTCTAACAACTGGAGACAAAAACAAAGTCCAAGAAACACTTAAACTTGTCCGTGGCAGCTTCGGCTTTTACCAATAACCCCGATTCAGCTGTAGATATAATGACCCAAGACTGCACCTTGGACTTCCAATAAGGCCTTCCCACAACAGTAAACACAAAATCTACTGTAAACCTTCTATTATCAAAGTCCTCTGCATAGTCTACATCAACATACATTACAACCAATGAATCACTTTATTGCGTGCCAAAACACCCCATTGCACCAGCATAAGGGACCTTTGACATATTCCGAACATCACCGTTCGTCCTTGGGTACTGAGTGGTAGACAATTTACACTGATTCTTCACAAAATCATCTTGAGACGATAAACAATGTCTTCCTACAGTTTTGTTCACAAAACCACCCCAAGATAATTTCAATCTTCCTACAATTTTATCCTTGCAAATCTTCCAACCAAGACTCTTTTTGGCCGTAACCAAAACCTTCATGTCAAATACACTTCTAAACAGAGTTCCCAACTGATTAGCCTCAGTCAAAGCTTTCCTAGCGAATAACATATTAACCTGCTGTTATCCCGAGGTATAATTCCTTGCATTATGAATAATGTAATCCTTGCTCTGAGTCTGTAACTCCACCTACATCACATGTTCAATGTTGCTGCAACTTTTTGGCATCTATTTCTCTTCCTTTACTTGAGTACGTTGCACCATGGTTTTCTCACTAAAAACCATGTATCCACTGATCACCACCTGTTTGCCATTGGATCACCTTGCTTTAATCCACCTTTCTTATACCTTAGAAAGATGTATCATCCAAATATTACACAAGGCCTAGATCCGAATCACTAGAAACGTGCACGTCTGGACATCCAAACACTCTCACGCCAAAGTGGTCTACTGCATAACCTATCCAAACCTTTCCTGTAACTTTCCCATCTAGTGATACATTTGGCGATCGATTAAATGAGAAACATGCCATACTCACTGACTTTACCAAGAAGTTCCTTGTAAGCTTTGATATCAATTTATTGTGGAAATTGAATTGCTTAGCGGAATATCAAATCAAACAAATGCAGCACTTAATGGTAAAATATAGAACCACACAACCATGCAGATTATATGAAAGCAATAACAAAGGACATAAAGGAATTATGTGGTTCGGCAACACCTACATCCATGAGAGCAATTGACAACCTTTCTTACTATCTTGTGTCAAAGATACGAACAACCATTACAAATACATCACAAATTACAAACATATAAAGAGTTCTTGGAGACTTTTCCTCCAAACCCCAACCAACTTAACGTCTTTTGTTCAAAATTTGAAAATCTATGCTAGGTTCTCGAGCCAAACCATCGATGTGTTGTGTCATATCATCGACGGTTTCAGACAGAGAGCAAAATCTCTCTAAAGCTAGGCCAAACCATTGACAGTTTTCTTAACATACTTCAGCACATTGTTTTCACTATGTTTTCATCTTGTGTATGCCTTCTACTCATAATATGAGTCACATATCACAACAAATACAGTTAGTGACTCATATTTATGCTTATAAATCAGCATAGGACAAAAGGTCATGAATGTGGCCATGTTACCTACTCATTTAAAAAGGTTTTAGAAAAACACTTGGAGTCTTGTCTCTATTGCATAACAAGCCCGCACATAGCCAAGCTTTGGAGTGGGGAAGCTTTGGGGTGGGGACATTTTTAGGCACCAAAAAATTATCAATGCCTAAGTTTAATTTAATTAGTCAAAATAATTTTTTTTAAAATTATTTTAATGATCTCAATTAATAAAAATGTATATTAAGTTTCATTAACAGAAATGAGTTCTAGGCCCAACATTAAAATATGGGTTTAATTAATTAAATAAGATTAATTTGCCTATAAGCATATGTCCTACGTAAGGACATGTGTCAACATATTAGGCGTACTCGGGTTTCACCTAATTATAGCCTCTTCTATAAATAGTGTTTCACTCCTAAAAAAAGTGGCTCCCAACAATGAGCCACACATCAACTAATTGAGAACATCTAAGCCTCCATTATTTGATAACTTTCTCAAAGTCAGATTTGGCTACATAATGAAGATCGACACATGATCAAAGAACAACAAGTCTACAACCCTTCAATGATCCACTCTTTATTCAAACATTTGTTCTTCGCGATTACACTCACATATATTGTAGAGACCCAGAGAATTATGACAATTAAATAATAAAGGAAAATAGATAAATGATTTTTCCAAGGGGGCTTAGTAGGGTCTTGTCGATGAACAGAGAATATTCGTTGACGAGGGGTCTTCTTGGGAATGTTGATGAGGACACGTGTCTCGTCGATGAAGAGAAACCGAGAGCAGGATTAGGGACATGCGGGCTCGTCGATGAACTCATAGTCTTTGTCGACGAACTTTCTTCTTGGACTCGTCGATGAGGTTCATCGACGAGGTGACATGACTTGTCGACGAGGTGACGTGGCTCGTCGACGAGGCCACACTCTATAAATATGTCAAACTCACAATCTAAGCAAGAAATTCATGCAAACCCTCTTTCTCTCTCTAAAATATGTTTCTCTAACTTCTCTCTAGAATTATGGCTTCGATTTTCGCCGATTTGACAATTGGAAGCCACCATGTTACTCCTGAAAAGATTCTCTATAATATTGCCGTATCAGAATTTTGATTTGGAACATTTGAGCATCATCCCAAAATCTGGGTAAGTTGATTATTTTAAGTTTTATAAGTTATTGATATTTTTGAACTGAGGGATTGTGTAGAAAGGTATTATACTGGTGTTTGTTGATCTATTGGAGAAATGTAAATTTCAGGGTGTTGAGCTAGGAACACACAGGAGTAGGTTTGGTTAGATTTGTGAGCTTCTCAATAAGTCAGGTAAGGGGATAAATTAAGTCAGTATTTTTCATGAAAATATTATTAATATACAACATTTATTTTCAGAAATTACGTATGTTGTAGTATAGTGTTTGGGAATACTATTGTTGAATAGGAAAATATATTTAATACATTTTATCAAAAAATATGATTTCAGGATCAGATTTTATGTTTAGAGTATTAGTCGCATTTGTGTGGCATAAGTATAAATTTCTATGAAAATTATGTTATATCAGAATAATATGATTTTTCCAGAATAAACATGTTACGTTAGTTTTCAGAAAAACCATAAAAATAGTACATGAATTGTGGTTAAGAATATTATGTTAAATAGAGCAGAAATTTCTTATTCAGTATGTTATGATATGGTCAACGCAAATGTTGTGATTTATATATTATGATATGGCCGGCGCAGATGCCATGATTTATATGTTATGATATGGCTGGCGCAGATGCCGTGATTTATGCATGTTATGTTAGAAATCAAGAAAATATTATCATGTCAGATATTACTTTGAAATATGAAACAATTATGTATCAGTAATATGAAATGTACTATATGTTATCAAAACCCAGATGACTTAGTCCAAATTTCAGAGCACGGTACCGTAACTATATGATAAGATTACATTCAAGTATAATTTTATGTTAATGCTACCACACATCCCTGATAGAGTATGGGAGATGGCAGATGATCTTCAGTGTAGTATAGGTGTCCCCCTGGCAGTCCGGACCAGATGGGGCAAGCCCATCATACTTACAAACATATGTTTGACTTAGAGCGGTTGGCCAACTATTGTTAGGTTCCGCCTACAGGCTACACAACCTAGTCATGTGGGGGTAAGACATGACACCAGCTATCTATCCATCCTAGGTATTATTTCAGTATTGTACAGTGATAGAAGATGTTTACATGATTACAGAATTTAGTACGTTATTTATTATGATATGATGAATCATGTTTTACTCGGAATTTATACAGCCAGTTTTATCATATATATATATATATATATCTACTGCTGTAGAGCTCTATCAACCTTTCTATTTGGATTTCCTGAAATGTTTGTAATGCTGGGGTGAGACACCTCTCAGTAAAGGAGATAAACTAATATTAGTGTGTGGCAAGATGAGTATTATCGTGCTAAAACATAAATTGTACATAACATGTGTGTGTGTGTGTGTGTGCGCATGTGCGCCTATATATATATATATATATATATTATGATATGATGAATCATGTTTTACTCGGAATTTATATAGCTAGTAATCATGTTTTACTCGGAATTTATACAGCCAGTTTTATCATATATATATATATATGATAAAACTGGCTGTATAAATTCCGAGTAAAACATGATTCATCATATCATAATATATATATATATATATAGGCGCACATGAACACACACACATGTTATGTACAATTTATGTTTTAGCACGATAATACTCATCTTGCCACACACTAATATTAGTTTATCTCCTTTACTGAGAGGTGTCTCACCCCAGCATTACAAACATTTCAGGAAATCCAAATAGAAAGGTTGATAGAGCTCTGCAGCAGTAGAGGTTGACTGAACTACCCTGCCAGAAGGGTAAGTAGTTAAGTTAGGGTTAGATTGGTTTTTAGGTTATGACCCTAGGGTGCTTTTTGGTCATTTTGTGGATGTTTGTATATATATGACAGATTCAGTAGAATTCTAGTATTGTGCTAGTTGTTGTATGACATGTATGTAAATTATGTTTTCCGCTACTTAGGTATCAGAGATGTATGACAGGTATATCCCCGATACCCATGGGTCCGAGTTGATCATGATTATATCAGTTTAGCAGGATATTGGAGTTATTATGAATGTTGTTATGTAGAAAAAAAATAATAAATAAATATTAATATGAGTATATGATAAAATAGGCAGGTCATTACATATATGATGATCTAACACACATCCATCTTCATCAATATTCATTTGCGCCATGTTCAAGAGCACGCTTATCAAGCCCTCGAATTGATCATCTAGAAGATCCACCAATTCTTCATTCAAGAACATGCTTTTTAACCCTTTGAATCGACATATCTTGTCAAATAAATTTGAAGATCAAACAAAATTTTCTTCTATAAACAATCAAATTGATCTTTTGGAAGATTCGTCACCACTGCATTTGGGAACATATTCCTTGAGCCCTCAAATCAGCCCATCTTATTAAATAAATCAAAGATCAAACAAATCAATCTTCCGTAGATTGCCAAATTGATTGTTCAGAAGATCCACTACTACTTTCTTCAAGAAAACACCATTCTTCATGATAAAGCCTATGTATATGTCACCATCACCATGTTTGGGACATGCTCCTTGAGTCCTTGAATCGATAGATCTATTTAAGAGAAATTGATGATCAATATAAATACATCTCTTATAAATTGTCAAATTGATTGTCCTAAGATCTACCACCTCTTCATTTGAGAACATGCTCTTTGAGCCCTCAAGTCGACAAATCTTGTCAAATGTATCAAAGATAAAACAAATTCATCTTCTACAAATAATCAAATTGATCTTTTGAAAAATTCATCACTAACATGTTTAGGAACATGCCCCTCGAGCCCTCAAATTGTTATATCTTTAAGAGAGATCGAAGATCAGACAAATACATCTTCTATAGATTGTCAATTTGATCGTTTGAAATATCTGCCATCTCTTTGTTTGAGAACATGCTCCTCGAGCTCTCGAATCAAAGGATCTTTAAGAGAAATTAAAGATCAAGACAAATCCATCTTTTTGTAGATCATCAAATAAATTGTTTGGAAGATCCATTATCGCTTCCTTCGAGAACAAAGTCATTGAGCTTTTGAATTGGTACATTCACTTTCAAGGAGATCGAATAAGAGGATATTTACTCTGTCTATTATAAAAATATACGGAGATTGTGCTCATTATTTTGTTCAAGATACAAATTTTGACGTGACAAATATCAAATGAAATAAGGGCTTTAGCACATGACTCTTATATCTAATTGTTAATTGATTTTTTTTTTTTTGGGGGCCAATGCATTGCAAAATGAGCTTTATATTTTAACATCAAAAGCATAGTATTATTGCATTTCATATAAGCACATTCTATTTAGATGTCACAATATAACCTCATCCAATATAAAAAATTACTTATTAATTAATGTTTAATCCTCTAAAATATAAGACTCTAAAAGTGAAAATAAAAGAAAACAAAGTATAAACAATTATAGGAATTATGACTCTCCTTATGTGTTGCACAATTTGTTGAAATAACCCATTAGAAGCAAGAAATGCTTGTACGTTAAAATATTCATATAAAACCACTTGCAAGACAAATGTTGTAAAATACAACCAAAATCACATGAGCACTTATGCAGAAGAACATTTATATAGAATTATTTATTGAAGTAGTAGTTTTAGAATAATTTAAGTGTAACTAACATAATTCAAATCATATTCTTAGTGTTGAATATTTATTAGAACTACTTTACCATAAAAGTTTGTTATCAAAGTTTTCTTAAAATTAATTCTTTAAACTATGATCTCTTTGCAGCCAAATTGATCTATTGACCAATTAAAGATTGCTATAAAGAATCCAAAAGGAAGTGCATAATAAACCCTTCTTAAAATATACAAATATATTTATAGATGAAGGAAGAATTTTTCATTCAAAAATTTCCAAACTTTTGCTTGAAAATTGAATTTGAAATTTATTTTTGAAAATCAACTAGTTTTTTTTTTTTTTTTTTTAAAACTCACACAAGAAAAATGACTAGTATTAGTAATGGAGTGAAAATGAAATATGCTGAATTGCTAATGAAATGTTTTCCGGTCATTTGCCCAAACCCAGAAAACCAGAACCTGCCTTTTCCGTCCCGCAATCTCTCAATGGAAGTTCAAGCCTTCTACAAGTAGTCTCTTACCCAAGCTCCCCATTCTATTCATGGAAACAAACACTTCTTCCTCCGTGCGAGTCTTAATCCGCCCCCCTTCTTCCTCAACACCGCCATTGCCACCATCCCTGTACCCTTCTCCTTCCTCGTCCCCACCGGATCCCCCTCTCCCTCCTATAGCTCCGCCGCCAACACTGTCCCGACAGCCGTCGCCGCCATCTCCGTCACCGGCACCGGCACAGGCACCGTCGTCATCCCAACCTCGCCCATCAGACGGCATCGTTGTCGTAGGGTTTATTGGGAGAAGACCCGACGATGTGACTCCGCTGATCAACCGTGTTCTGGACTCGAATGTGTTCGGTTCTGGTAATCTTGACAAGGACTTCTGTGTTGAGAAGGAGGAGGTAAAGGGTTGGTTCAAGAATCGAAGAATCAGCTATTATCATGAAGCGGAGAGAGGGGTTCTGTATTTACAGTATTGTTCCACGCAGTGTCCGGCAATGGAAGGAGTTTCGGAGTTGCAGTCAGATTTTGATGCGTTATTGGAAGAGCGCGATTTTGGGGATCTTCAAGGATTGCTGTTTATGTTCTCCGTGAGTTACTTTCTTTACTTGGTTGGTAGCGTGGTAGGGAACTGTAATTTTTTTCATTGGATTGAAATTATAAATTGTCCTTAAGAACAGTAAAAGAAAAATATGACGCATTAGAATTGTATAAAAAACAGACGAACTTATTAAGACCATGGGTTGTGTACTCTTTTACTCTCCCTGTTGTTGTTGGACCGAGAGATTCTTAGCTTCAGCACCTGCAAGATCTATAAATCAGGTTAAATCTTCTTATTGGGCACACGACATGCTTTTATTGAAGAACTTAGCAAAAATTCAACTAAATATGATTTCTCTACCTCCAATAGAAAAAGCAAATTCAGCTAATTATGAGTTGTCTACTTCCAATAGAAAAAGCACATGAATATTTATCTCTAGTATCAATGTGTTTGGTAATTAATTATTACATTTCAGTTGTTTTACTGGTTAATTGGTATGAGTAGTCCTGCTTATAAGAGTAATCTGGCTATATTTAGATCACGAACAGCTTGGCAGTGGTCTGAAATTCCCAAATGAAGTTTTTTTTGTTCTTCTTTCTGGTGCAGTGTTATTTTATGTGGTTATGAATGAATGATGGGATACAATATATAAAAATAACTTTAACTAGCAATGCAGGTTTGCCATGTAATCATCTATGTTCAGGAGGGCTCACGCTTCGATACACACTTTCTGAAAAAATTTCGGACTTTGCAAGCTGCCAAGCATGCTTTGGTTCCATCTGTGAGATCTCGAACTGCAGCACCATTGTTGTCTAAGCCACATTCTTTGTCATCCTCAAGAGCTCCTGTATCAGCAAGTTCTTCTAACAGTCCTTCTCCAGGCAGGAGTCGGGGCATGCTGAATCGTAATGCTTCAGCTATTTCTCTTATGTCAGGTCTAGGTTCATACACCTCTTTGTTTCCAGGACAGTGTACTCCAGTCACACTGTTTGCTTTTCTTGATGATTTTTCGGATCTATTGAACCCGGGTTCTAATGTTGAGGATTCAACTGATATTTCCTCATTTAATCAGTCTTCTAGTTTGAGCAGTTTTTCCAGGCCAAGCTTGCCTACAAAAGGTTCTGGTCCAGTTGTTGTACTGGCACGGCCTGTAAATAAATCTGAAGGTGGTTTGAGGAAGAAACAGCAGTCATCTCTTGAATCACAGATTCGTTTTCTTATTAAGAAATGTCGGACTCTCACTGGGTCTGAAACAACTCATGCTGGGTCAAGAAATGCAGGTGGTGCAAGTTCAGCTCCCTTGTTTTCACTTGATGCGTCAAGGGCTGTTGTGTTGTTAGAGAGGTGTAAAAATCGAAGAGGTGAATCTCTTGAGTTTGCCACCAGTCTTGTAGAGGATGTTCTGAATGGAAAGGCATCCTCAGATTTGCTTTTGCATGAAAGCCATGGTCAGATTGCAAACAAAGAGGATGTTCAATCTGTAAAAGAGTTTATTTTCAGGCAGTCTGATATTCTAAGGGGGAGAGGGGGATTAGTTGCTAACACTAATAGTGGTTCAGCTGCTGGAGTTGGTATGGTAGCTGTTGCTGCAGCTGCTGCTGCAGCCTCTGCTGCATCTGGTGGAAAGACATTTACTACTCCTGAACTTCCAAGTTTGGACTTTTGGATATCTTCCAGTCAAACTATTCTGCGAGGATTGCTTTCTGCAAAGCGTGGGTGCATTGAAGAAGCTGAAATCAGCAAGAGAAAATCTCGGCAAAGAAACACTGTTCCAGCTCAGAATGAAGTGATTGCTCCTAGATGTGCAGATCCTGCAGAAATTGCAGTTTCTTGGTTGGAATGCGGTAAAGGGCTGAACATGAAATTCTCAACTTTGTGGTGCCAAAGAGCCCTTCCAGCTGCTAAGGACATTTATTTGAAAGAATTGCCTGCTTGTTATCCAACTTCACAGCATGAAGTCCATTTGGAGAAAGCTTTGCGTGCTTTCTGCTCAATGGTCAAGGGACCTGCAGTTCAGCTTTTTATGAAAAGATTAGAGGATGAATGCACATCCATCTGGATATCTGGGAGGCAGCAATGTGACGCTGTTAGTTTAACAGGAAAACCATGTGTGCACCAGAGACATGATGTTGAGGGTGGTGGTTTGCTTGCGGTGGCTGAAGTTATGCCACATTCCAGTGGTTTTGTTTTTCTTCATGCTTGTGCTTGTGGTCGTTCACGCCAACTACGGTATGACCCTTTTGATTTTGAAAGTGCTAATGTGACTTTCAATCATTTTCCAGATTGTGAGAAGCTCCTTCCTGCGCTCCAATTACCAAAGCTAAGCCATGCAGGACCTCTTCAGCCATCATCATGGAGTTTGATTCGAGTTGGGGGTGCAAGGTATTATGAACCCTCTAAAGGCTTACTTCAGAGTGGGTTTTCTGCCACTCAGAAATTCCTTTTGAAGTGGACAATTTTTCTTGAGAGATGGAAAAATCCAACTGGCGCGTCTGCTAGTATTGTGCAAATTCCTGTGACCAGCACAATTCACAAGGTTGAATCTACTGTAGACGCTGACCTGAGGAAGTCTAGTGCTGCTCATATATACCCAGGAGAAGTACAGAGTGGGCTTGAAAATCGTAGGAAGTCCTCAGAGAACATTAAATCTATTGATAATAAGATCAGTTTTGGTCGTGGACTTCCCAATTTTTCAATGAAAAAGCCATTTTCTGAGGTTGTTGCTGGATCAGCCGCAGCAGATTCAGGATTCCCTCCTCTTCAGCAGAGTAAACAGCCCTTGTTAGATTATGAAAAGGGCACAAAGCAAAATAAGTTTAGAGACAGGATTCAAGAGCGAATTCATCCAGCTGCTGATCATCAAGATTTGCAAAACTCTGAAAATATTTCTCCTGTTCAGGAAACTTTAAATGCAACTAGCGCTAATAAAAACACGGAAGGCAACCCATTTTTACAGATAGGTAGCAATGTAGTTCCAGTAAATGTGGATGGTGGTGGAAATAACAAATTAAACCCATCTTTAAAGCATGTAACTGTATATGTTGGATTTGAGCATGAGTGCCCACATGGACATCGATTCTTGTTGACTCAACAGCATCTCAATGAACTTGGCTCCTCTTATTTGTTGCCTGAAGAATCTCTTATGCCTTCAGCTATGGAAAACTTGAACTGCAAACCAGTAGGTCCAGTAAAATTGGTTAGGAATGCTGGCAACGGTAAAGTTCATCGAAACTTAAATGGGATGACTAGTGCTGCTTTAAATAGGGTGAGAAATTTGGATAAGTCAAAAGAGATTGTGCCCAATGGTAATCATTATTCAGGAGGGCTAATGCAGACTTCTGAAATGGGAAAGGATCAGGAACAAACTTCTGCTTGTTCGTCAACCCTCCAGGATTCTGGAAACAATATTGAAGAATGTTTTCAGACCCTTGACCTTGATGATGGTGGATGTGCTTTTTCCATGTTGAACAGGAATTTACCCATATACATGAACTGCCCTCACTGCAAGATCTCCCGGACCAAGAAGGATCCAACCAAGAATAAGTTTGCCAGCACAATTTCTCAGCTTCAAAGGATTTTCCTGGTATATATTTTGTTAATGAGCATTTAATGCATTGCTTTTCAATTCTAACAACTCCTAAAATATTAATTATTCACATTGAAGCCATCTTCCATGCTATATTTCTCAATAGGCATATTGCATGGCAATTATTTTTTTTTGATAGAAACATATAAACGACAATTGACACCATGTTTTTACTGAATCAAACTTGTAATCCTCTTCGAGCCATATTTAATTTTTCCATTACTTCAAAAATGCGCTTTGTACTTTTATGCATCATTAATTAAGAAAAGGAATGCTGGCTTTGTTGTTCTTGTAATAGTTTCTCTTGCATAAAAATGCAGTTTTTGTCCTTTACTGAAGTGGTGAAAAAGTAAAACTGTCTGAATATTTGCTGACATTCTTCGTGTTGATACTCCTTAACCAAACCATCACGATCATTCTTTCTGTTCATTTTGGTTATTTTTTCTTTCTGGATCCATTATTTGTCTAGCAAATAACTTCTATGCTCTTTCGTTAAGACTCAATCTAATTTGCATTATTTATGCGTTGGTTAGGGACAATTTTAATTATTTAATGACTCCTTTCTGCCCCAGAACTTGTATTTCTGTACATCTTACAACAACGTCATCTTATGGGATCTTTGGTGTTATATACTAGTTCCGTGTAGGTGATTATAGCAGTAAGATTTTGTTTCCAGATAATGGATTTTTTGATTGAGAAAGAAAACCTAGGAGCTGCAATGCCCTTGAGCTTAGTAAATTAGTATATGCATATATCTTTTCTATATGATTTTAATCGAGTGAGTTCAGTCGCTGTTCTGCCATGTGTCCATTGCCAAGCCTTCAACTTCTCTTCACGTTTGCTTCTCAACGTCTCATCTGCCTTAAACATCTCACCCACTATGTCATGCGTGTAGGCATGTCCCTTTGTTCTCATTTGCCTGCCAATATTCCCCTATAATTGCTTCTCTCAACTTTCCTTTTTACTGCTGCCAAAATTTGAACCCTTACATTGTCTTCCTTATGCAATTGTCCTCCTCTCTTCTGGCCTTGCTTCAACGCGCTCTCTAGTGATCCTTTTTTTTTTTTTAATATTATAAATCTCATCAATCCAAGCTTATTCCCCTTCTTGTATTGTCGCAAGGCTGATTTGCTTGGGCCTACCCATCAAGATATATCTACCACCTATGTAGCCATTTTCCTCTGTGAGCTACCAGCCTACCACCTATGCCACATCATGCATGGCCAAGAAGATGATGGTTCATATAACAGACATGTTAGCTTCAGAGATGGTGGCCAACTGTTTATTGCGCAACCCAACCATTGAAAACTCATTAGGTTTAGTACCCCGTGGTGACAACTTCATAGTCAGTTATGTGATTCTAGTTGAACAAATGGCCGAGTTAAACAACTTGGTTCCAAGCATCAATGGAGGTGTTGTTGATCTAGTGTCACTAACTGAACATGAATGCTTGAAAGAGGAGAAACACCTTACATCTTACTGTGAGTTCTGTTCTTGCCTGCTTTTATGAGGGGTGATGCACTAACTGGGCGATCAACTTGAACTCGTTCATTTTCTGCATAATGCTCCTATCTGTTCATTCTTTTCTTCCAAGGGGGTTCTCTCTTGTGGGATTTTTCTCTTTTTCAAGAATCTTAATGAAAGAGTTGAACAGCTTACCACTTTGCTTTCTGTGTTGGACTGCTTTGTTCCTTCCAAATATGGAGGATGAGAGGGTTTGGGGGGGTGATTCCTTGGGGTTTCTCTTTCTCTGAATCATTTTTCTTACTCTTAAAAGTTTCTTCCCCCAAGTCTTTCTCTTGGAGCCAAATCATTTGGAAGGCAGGGGTGGCTCTGCCTTTAGGCCATTGAGGCACCCGCCTAGGGCCCCCAAATTTTTGGGGCCCCCCAATTTTTTTTTAATATAATAATATACTTTTTGAGCCCTAAATTTTTTTTAATTAAATAATATTAATATTATTTATTATGCTCTATTCCCATAATTGACTTCCCAACTAACAAATAAATGAAATTATATTTTAAAATATAAAATAAATACAATTTAATTCATTTTTTTTCAAGTCTTATACTTCCCAACTAACAACTTTATTGTATTTCAAATTATCTATTACTCTCATCTCTCTCTTAGTCTCTCTAAAAAATTTTTTTCATCTCTCACACTCTCTCACTCTCATCTCTTGGTCTCTCTATGATTTTTGCTCCAACTATTGTATTCATCATCTTTGGGCCTCCGATTCTTTGTAATTTTCTTCAACTCTAATTTTGATTTCAATTTTGTATATTATTTTCACTCTGAATTTTTTTTTTTCAATTTTTTCTTAGATTTTGGAAGCTTTGAGGTTAGAGCGCTGTATCCGACAAAAATTCGATATCTCTAAAGTCTCGCTCGCCGATCGATTTGCAATAATAATAATAATCAGGTTATATTGTTTCAATCTACTATTTCTATAAATTTATTAAATTTATTTTTATTTGTTTACTTAATTTGTCAATTTATAGTGTTAATTTTGAAATTTAACTATGTCAACGAGAAAATATGAATCTGGATATGAAAAACGAAAAAGAAAAAAAAAAAGAAGAATTAGTGTCATCTCAAAAGGGAGCTCTTGATAAATTTTTTTTTAGTTCTAAGCAAAATATAAATGAGCCCGCTCCAGTCCCCTTACGAAACTATGTCACAAGAAAGATTAAATGGATTGGCTATGTTATCAATAGAAAAAGAAATACTTAAAAATCTTGAATATAAAACTTTAATTAGTGATTTTGCATCTCAAAAAGTTAGAAAAATTAATTTTAAATAAAAAAAAAAATTAAGGGTCCTTGATTAAATCATTCGCCTAGGGCCCCATATTGTGAAGAGCCGGCCCTGTTGGAAGGCTAAGGTTCATTTGAACCTTTGTGGACTATGACACTGGATGGAGTCAATATTCATGAGATGTTAAATATAAGCTTTTAGATCTTTTGCCAATTCCATTACAGCAAAAAATCTAAATCTACAAACCAACTAAGCTTGGTAATCTATTGACAGAATAATTGTGTGCCCACATGCAATCTGGCACGTCTCATTAACAAAATCTGGGACAAACAGAAATACAAAAAAGAGACAAAAGAGAGGAAAACAAACAAAAAATCCAGCTCACAATATCAATCTGACAAATATCACCAATCGCTGAATATCCGAAAAGCTCACCCCCTGAAAATTCCCATAACCAACACACCAAAGAGATGCCATATATGGTATGACTTTAGAGTGGAATGCACTCCGAAACTATACACCACCCAGTTGGATATGGGTGTTGCACAGCTATTAGGACTTGTTTAATTCTCTTTTGGAATTGATATATGCCATGCAATATGGATTTATGGAGTGTTTTCATACCATAATTCCCATATATCTTCAACACCTCATTACATTTTTCATGGGTACTTTGCAGGTCACCCCTCCATTTCCAGTTGTTTTGGCAACCCGCCCAATTATACAGTTTGAGGTATGTCTTAGTTCCTCACTATAATATGCATCTATAAACTGGATTTATGTACAATAACAATGAATCGAGAACTTTATTTGAGTTTAGTTTGAATTAATTGTCTATTATTTGTATGAATTTCAATAGGCTGCATATGAAGTACATTTTTGCAATTATTGTTATTCACTTTATGAATGTGCAGGGGTGTGCATATGCATCTGTGTGTGTGCGTGCCTGCGTGTGTTGCTTTGAGGGATCATCTACACTATATATAAAATTACGAATAGTGTAAGTCATTTTGTGGACAAAAATATCCTTGTCTTTAGAAAGTAAGACTAAAAATTCCTAAAATTTAATATTTATACCATATATATCCTAATCTTTTAAAAGAAAGGCAAAAATTTCTAAAATAAATAAATTTTCATACTATATATAAGTGGAAATTGTGTAAATCATTTTGTGCAAATTTTTTTTTAATCTTTTTAAAATAAGACTAATATTTCTGAAAGAAGTAAATTTCCATACTATAAAGTAATTCAACTAAAATTAGATAAAATTACATTTAGAATGTCTAGAAACTTTTTTTTAAACATAGTGAAAAGCTTTCATTTGGATAAAAAATAAAATAAACTAACAGAATATATACATATACGTATCTTTATCATATCTATACAATAAACTAATAAATGTACAAATAGGATAAATGATTCTATGAAAAAATATCCTTAGATTTAAAAAATAAGATAATAATCCTAAAAGGAAGTACATTTAACTAAAATTAGGTAATATTATTTTTGTAAAATATAATTTAGATAAGGGGTTGGGAGGGGTTTAGATTTATGAAGAAGTTGAAGAGTTTGAAAGAAAAATTGAAAGAATGGAATAAGGAGGTGTTTGTAGATATTAGGATTTAGCATTTTAGGTGAATTGGAATAGATAGATAAAAAGGAAGAAAACATTACACTTTTTCAAGGGAGGAGGAGGTTAGAAGGGCTTTTTGAAGAATGAGTTGGAAGATATGATTTTCAAGGAAATAAGAAGTTGGAGGCAGGAGACGAAATTTAAAGGGGTAAGAGAGGGCAATTGTAGTTATAAATTTTTTTGTATGATAGGCAGTGGGGAAATGAGAAAGAATTTGATTAGGGAGTTGGAGGTGGACCAGGGGAGGGGTGTTATTATCTCGGATACTAGCAGAATTGCATCTGAGATCATGGTTCGAAATCGCGGTCGTGGGTAACATTGCGTAATGGTTGCAGGTGTCCCGAGACACGGGAGACGCGGGTGTTACGCAACAAGAAGTGGGTGTAATGGTCTTGAATTTTTTTCACGCATGCATAACCATGCCAAAATTGAAAAATAAGCATGAAATCCATTAATGCATGATTTTTAATGAATTTTGATGGCTTTTATTCAACCTACAAATGCTTTTTAATAGGTAATATGATTTTTATATTAATTTTAGTGCGTTGTTTACAAAAAAAGGCATATTTTTTATAGTTTACATTACTTTAATGGGTAAAAAGATGTAGAAATGTTATTAAAATGAAGAATCAATTAATTAAAGACATAAAGTTACAAAAAATGAGTCAATACTTAATATACACATACATGAATTTGAAAAATGATTGGTATCAAATATCAATAGTTGAATACATGAATACATGATTGAGATTGAGATTGAGAATTATCTCTCCACCCTTGTGGAAATACATAGCTGAATAAACCCGTGTTTATGTCATTTTGTTGTTGCTCCTGAAAATGTACTAGTGGTGAAGAAGATCCAACTGATATAGGAGGTGCATAATCTCCTCCTTAACGATATCTTGAATAATACCCATAAGTTGGGGTTGGGGCTGGCTCTGGGTAGTGTGTAGAAGAAGACTCACTAGATCCTGAGATTCCTGATCTACTAGGATACGTGAGTCATGAGATGCATAATGTGGATATGCTGGATGAGATCCATATGATTGTGATGATGAATCATCTAAACCAAAGTCTCCAAAACTACGAACCGCACCATATGAATCTTCAGTAGAATTAGTAGGGTCACCACTAGTAGCACTCCTTCTCCTGGGTTGTGAAGGTTGGTTCCCTGGAGGAATACTCAAGTCATAATTTTCAGGTATATCATGTAGTTCATAACAACTAAAAGGATGTATATCCCTTATAAATGATATCCCTGTGTCATATCCATAATCATATTCTATACATCCGCCACCACCACCATCACTACCCCCCCCCCCCAACCCTAGCTCTAGTACCACTACCACCATCATCATCATTTGGTGGCTTAAACCAAGATTGTCATCACTTTGTGTATGTTCAGGGCTTGAACTTGAATCATCATGCACGTTTATTGGTGGTTGATCACCTCCTTCTGTAGTACCACCAACTTCTTCATTTAACCAATTTGAATTGTCTTGACTGTCGAGTAGTGGTGTCTCTCTCTCCTCTAACCATTGACTCAAAAGATCATCTTTTTCGAAAATGTAGTCCAAATTGATTGGATTGAAACCATCTTCAATTTCCCGTTGGCTTCTTCTCATTGTACGTCTTAATTCTTAACTTTAACCTCATGTTGTAAAGTACGAAAACAAATTTTTGTATTCTCATGTACTTTAATCTATTTCTTTTTTTCGTATGGATGATACTAAAGTTGCTCCAATTATGCTCACATTTTGAAGATGATGTGATCTGACTAAGAACTCTAATTGCTATTCTTTGGAGCTCAGGAGCACACAAGGCATAATGAATCCACCATTCGGCTGCATGAATAATTAAAAAGAGTTTTATGTCAGTATAGTGTATTTTTCAAAAGTCAAATTTGAACATAAAGAGAGAAAATAGAGCCATTCATCCATTATTTAGCTATATTTATGAGAATTTGTTTGTTTCACTGCCCTTTGAGCCAACGGGGTTCCAAACGTCTCTTACTTATTTCAATATAGCAAAAACTAAAAAAGGATGATTGTGAAATATAATTAATTAATTAGATGTATTAATAATTATTCTAGAAGGTATTACAGAATACTAGAACAATTCATTATTCAATTTAATTGAACCAATACTTACTTGATTAATAGCCCAAATTTGAGTATCTATATTGGTACCAACTTGGTTATCACTTTTTTAACCCCATTCATGACTTCTCTAGCAACTTCAGGAGAGGGTGGGCCACCGTAAAGAAATTGTAGGTTCAAAAAATATCCTATAATTAAATTTAGAAACATATTAATCAATAGTTTTTTAGTGCAAATATGCATAATTTTAAAGTTAAAATAGTAAGAAATTGTATTTGATTTACACTTACCAGCAACGTGCAAAACTTGGTGCAATTGAAAACTCCCCCAGTTGTCAATAATTTTCCAATAATCTTTGTAGAACGGAAATCTTTTTGAATGACCAAGTTCGCCCTATCAATTGCCTTGTATATGAAACCCATGGTTGGTTTTTCATCCCTATCAACCAATTTAAGAACTTTCACCAAGGGTTCCTGCACTTTAATTATATCGGAGGCCTTTTGCCAAAACTCTTTGCCTAAGATAATCTTCTTCGAATCATATGCTGGGTCTAATTTTGCCATCCCAGACCTTGAGTTTTTCTAAGCATTAGATGTAAACATTTCCCTTAATGCTTGTTTATGTCTGACAATAGTCTTCAAAGCAATGAAGTTGATGGCAAATCAAGTGATGGCAGGGCAAAGTAACTCTCTATTATTTGCGAATTTCTTCATGAAATTCACTATCTATGTGTGGTTGTAAATAAAGGAGGTTATTGTTCTTGCATCTTCTAAGACCTTTTTCATGCTATTTTTCTTACCAATATCTTCAAGAATAAGATCTATGCAATGAGTTGCACATGCTGTCTAATAGAGATTGGGCCTCTTTTGCATTAATAATTTTCCTCTTGCCTTCATTGCAGTTTCATTATCAGTCACTAATTGGACCACTTTATAAATATTACTCCCTCCAATTGTTCTTATTCGAAATTTTTGTCTCTCTTCCCACTGTTGTTGTGATCGTATGCTTTCTTGTCGAGCAAATCTCATACTTTCTTCTTCCGAGTCTTCTTCATCGCTCAAATTCTCAAAATCTCCTCTAATTTGGGCTTTTACTTCATCTTGCTTTTTTTGTTTATCTCTTTTCTTCTCCGCATACTGTTGTAGACGTTTTATCATTTGTTCTCTTACTTATGTGGTCACATTTGAGCTTCCAACAACTTGACAATTTTTATGTGCCAAGTGTTGTTTCATGCGTGTAATGCCTCCTTTAATTATCTTCCCACATAACTTACACATAATAACATGTCTATTACCGTCCACCGCAGTACCAAAATGCCATCCAATATCCTTACTAGGTAAGTTCTCATTTCCTCTCTCACGTGGCATCTTGATAGACTTGATTTGATGATCTCTACACAAAACATAGAGAAAATACAAAGTTACAACCTTTATAAAAAAAAATGACAGGTATAATATAATTAGTAATTTAGTAAATATTAAATAGTAAGTACTAAATAGTCCTTCTAATTTTAAATACTTATTACGTAAAAATAAAATATAATATTTGATTAAAAATAATAAGTAATTTTTATTTAAAATATTTAAATAAACAGAATTATAAAATATTAGATATTTTATTCATTAGTAAAATAAGAGTGTTTATGCATATATTTAATGGATGTGTTCTCTTGTTGAAAGGATTTCAATAAATACATATTTTTAAAGTGTAAATAATTACGTAAAAATATATTCCTTTATCTTTACAAAAGATATTTTCATTAATTTTTATAACTTGATTTTATTTTCATTTATAATTATAAGAAATTAACATTGTAATTTTAAAGGTGAAAAAGACTTTTGCTCTACTTTCATATACATCACTAATAGAGATCCATACAATACAAATTGACTGTTTAACTTTTTAAACATTTTCTCAGTATATGGATTAAAATAAATTTTTTCTAGAAATTCTAGTAGTAAAAATCAGAATTATTAATGTATTAACTATTAAGTTAAAATTTTGTTTATTAAGTTATCAATTTTTACTTTATTTGATAACTAAAAGCAAAAAAGTAGATCAATGTAAAGATTTTTTTTTACCTAATTTCAAATTTAAGGTCAAATTGATGTTTTAAAACTTAAAAAATATTAAGAAAAAAGAAATATATGATGGAACTAGATTTTCATAATTACTTTTCAAAAAAATAGGACAATTAAAATATTCATAAATTAAGAAAAATTTATTTTACATATGATTATTATTGATTTCTAATTTTTTACTTTATTAAATTACTTTTTTTTTTAATTCAATGTAACATACATGATACAAGTTACAATTATAACAAAATATAATTTTTTTAAAAGAAAAATATAATGAACAGTTTAAGTGGCCAGTGGGTGTTGACTGATTGACTCTTAAAACTTATCTTATATGCTGGAGAGTGGAGAAGTTGAGTCTTGAGAGTGGAGTGCTGAGCAGAGAGTCTGAGACTGAGAGAGGAGCCTCGAAGGAATCGAAGCACGATCAGCCGATGACTCCAAGCTCTGAAGCCAAAATCGAAGGGTTGGCCGGTGGCGAGTGGCGACGACTGGCGGAGGGAGTTGCTGAAGGGCTATTGGCGACTGGCAGAGGTGGGGGAGTTGCTGCAGGGCTGTCGTCGGTGACTCGCGAAGCTGTTGCAAGTCTGCAACTCCTGCAAGGCTGCGAATGCGACTATTTGAGGGCGTAGATGAGTAGATTTGATCTCACTCTTAGGCTTCGAAGAAGTGAAGCCTTCTTATTTAGCTTCGTCCAACAAAAGTTCAAGGTACGATTTTTATTTTCCTCTTTGAATGTTAGATTAAATGGCAGATCTGCCTAGGATGGGTGGTTGGGAGAGGGGGAAAGGAGCGGAAAGCTTGGCTTTAGGGATTCAGGAATACTAGCAAGCTGTCGGCACTTGACCAGTGTAATGGTCTGTAACGGACCGTTATGGCAACGTAACGGCCGTTATGGCTATGCATTTTTTCTGCTCCGCAATATTGGCCTGTTTCGGTTTCGGAGCCTTCAATTTCAGTTACGTAATGGCCGTTATTTAAAACCATGATTACAACAATCTCTACCTTGGCGAATATACGCCCTTTAGGAGAAAATTAAAAACATAAACCCGCTGCTCCACCTGTGACAATAGGTTGGGATTGCCTCCCGTCTAGCAACCAGAGACATTCAACAAATCCAAGCAATGGTTGAACTTATTCGTGATAATCGACTTTGTCAGGATATTTGCTGCATTCTTAGAAGTGTGAACTTTCTCAAGTTCAAGTTCACTTGAAGAAACCAACTCCCGGATCTTGTGGAATCTCGCATCTATGTGTTTGGTTCTTGCATGATACACTTGGTTTTTCGCCAAATATATGACATTCTGACTGTCACAACGCAGCTGAACTCTACCATGTTGTATACCCAGCTCCTTGACTAAACTAGTAAGCCACAATGCTTCTTGGGAAGTTTCGACGACTGCCATATACTCCGACTTAGTTGTTGATAATGCAACCAGAGATTGTATCATGGACCTCCAACAAATAGGTTCTCCCACAAGGGTGAACACATACCCTGTTGTAGACCTCCTGTCATCCAGATTCCCTACAAAATCTGCACCTACATATCCCATCTAACGGATCACTCTATTACCTGCCGAACCCAATGCCATAGTGAGAAGTATCCCACCAGTATCTGAAAATCCATTTGACGCCATCCCAATGTTGTCTACCCAAATTTGAAAGAAACTTACTTACCGAGATGACAGCTTGTGCTAGGTCTGGCCTTGTACATACCATAGTATACATTAAACACCCCACTGCACTAGCATAGGAGACCTTTGACATGTCTTGGATATCATCATCCATCCTTGGGCATTGAGCGGTAGATAATTTAAAATGATTCGCTAATGGTGTACTTACCGGTTTTGCATTAGCCATGCTAAGCCTCTCCAACACCTTCTCCACATAACCACCCTAAGATAACCACAATCTCCCTGCAATTTTATCCTTGCGAATCTCCATCCCAAGAATTTTCTTGGCTGCACTCAGATCTTTCATGTCAAACTCTTTATTCAACAGAGTTTTCACTGATTAACCTCAATTATATCCTTCACAGCAATTAGCATGTCATCAACATAAAGTAACAGAAAAATGAGAGAACCGTCCTCAAGGCACTTTACATACACGCAACAATCATATTCACACCTCCTATAGCCTATCCGGATCACATAGGAGTCAAAACGTTTGTACCATTGCCTCGAAGACTACTTCAGCTCGTAAAGTGACTTCTTCAGTTTACAAATCAAATGCTTCTGTCCATATTAACTTTCCCTTCTGATTGTATCATATAAATCTGCTCTTCCAAATCACCATGGAGGAACACTGTTTTTATGTCCATTTGCTCCAATTGCATATATTAATGTGCCACCAATCCCAACACTACCCTGATGGAAGTGTGCTTGACCACAGGGGAGAAGATTTCATCATAATCAATCCCTTTCTTTTGTGAGTATCCCTATGCTACTAACCATGCCTTGAACTTCTCTCATTCCTTTTCTGATACCGCTTCCTTCTTCCTATACACCTACTTGCAACTTATCGCCCTCTTCCTTTATGGAATCTCCACCAAATCCCTCATTTGGTTCTTATGCAATGACTCCATTTCCTCCACTATAGCAACCATCCATTTACTTTTCTCCTGGCTGTGCACCATCTCTTGAAAAGTAGTGGGATCCTTGCAATTGGTAATGAAGCATAAGACACCAAATCATCAAATCCATACCTAGGTGGTGGCCTGATAGTGCGTCTGGGTTTGTGTAATTGTGTATAGCGATACTATCATCCTGCCGGTTTCCTAAGCTAGAAGTCCCCGCATTCTAAACACCTTCATCATTGCCTCGAGTCTCTAACTCCACCTACACAATATGCTCATTTCTGCTTTAGTTTTCTGGCACTTGTTTCTCTTCATCTTCCTCCTGAGTACGCTTTACCATGACTTTCTCTTTGAAAACCACATCTCTACTGATCACCACCTTGTTGCCATTGGATCCCATAACTTGAATCCTTTCACACCTTTCTAATATCCCAAAAAAATGTAGCGTCTATACTTTGCATTATGCTTTGATCTCTCCTCACTAGAAATGTGCACATGGGCAGGACAACCAAATACTCTCACCAGAGTAGTCTACCGCATTACCTGTCCATACCTCCTCGGCAACTTTCCCCTCTAGTGATGCCCTTGGCGATCGGTTAACCAAGAAACATGCCATACTCACTGCCTCGGCCCAAAAGTTCTTTGCTAGCCCTGCATTCAACCTAAGACACCAAGCTCTTTCAGCCAGAGTTTAGTTCATCCTTTTTGCTCCACCATTCTGTTGTAGTGTCTGGCGAACTGTGAAATGTCTCCTTGTGCCATGCTGCTCACAAAACTCCATGAACCACGAATCAGCGTACTCAGTTCCATTGTCTTACCCGAAGCATTTAATTCTCCTCTTGGTTTGGTTTTCCACCTTAGCTTTCCACAATTTAAACCTGGCATACGTCTCTGACTTGTACTGCGTGAAGTACACCAAGACCTTCCGTGAGTAATCATCGATAAAACTCACGAAGTACATATGTCCACCCTGTGATGCTACTTTCACTAGCCCCCAAACATCAAAATAAATGTAGTCAAGAATACCCTCTGTTTTGTGAGTGGCTGTTTTAAGCTACACCCTGTTTTGTTTTCCAAGACACAATACTTGCAGAAATTCAGCCTGCATGATTTGATACCTTTCAAGTGATTCCTCTTATGAAGTTCCTTCATCCCATGCTCACCTATACGCCCTAACCGCATATGCCACAAAACAGTATTATCTAACTCAGAATTTATGGCTGCAGTTCCACATGCAATTTTTGTTCCCAGTAGTGCATAAATATTTCCTGCTAACTTTTATCCCTTCATTACCGTTAGAACGCCTTTACACATCTTCATTACCCCACTTTCAGAATTGTAACTAAATTCGGTACAATCCAAAGCGCCCAATGAAATTAAATTCTTTCGTAGATTCGGTATGTGTCTTACATCACATAATGTTCTCACAATACCATCATACATTTTAATTCTGACATTTCCTATTCCAACTATTTTGCATGAAGCATCATTTCCCATCAGAATACCATAATTAACTGACCTGTAGGTGCTGAACCGTTCTTTATTTGGTGTCATGTGATAAGAGCATGCCGAATCTAGGATCCAATAATCCGTTTGACGATTGGACCCATATGAAACAGAAAGCATATTACCATCACTGCTCTCAGAGTTTCTTTCTTCAACTATATTCGCCGATTTTGAAAAACCCTCCTGATTTTCTGCATTCCCTTTCTTCCTTTCCGGACACTTCGATTTATGTGCCCCTTTTTCCTGCACTTAAAAGATCTAATGTCCTTCTTCTTGGACTGCGATCGAGACCTACCAGATTTTCATATGTATGAGACGCTGGTAGGGAATTCAATAGCATCAATGCCTTGTCTTCTTCCTCGAACTTCACATCAACTCGCGTCAAATCACTGATTATTTGATTGAATACATTGATGTACTGGTTCAAATCCGAACCCCCTGCCATCTTAAGCCAATACAACTTCTGCTTAAGATACAATTTGTTCGTTAGAAACTTAGACATATACCAAATTTCAAGTTTTTGCCAAAAGGCCACTTGAGATTCCTTATCCATGGCCTGATGCAGCACGTCATTGGCCAGACAAAGTTTGATAGTCACCACAGCCTTCATTTCCAATCCCTTCCAACTTGTTTCATCCACGCCTTCTGGTTGACCTCCGTATAATGCCTTTACCATACCTTGCTGCACTAACAGATCTTAACTCTTCTCTGCCATAGTCCGAAGTTTTCCGTTCCATTGAACTTAACAACATCAAAATTTGCAGAAGAAATTCCAAAAGCCATTATAACAATGCTCTGATACCAATTTGTTGTGCAAATCAATGCGCAGCGGAAACAAACAATCTCGCAATGCAACACTTAGCAGTAAAATATACAGAAAACACAATTACACAGATTATAATGAAAGCAATAAAACAATGACATGAAGAATTACGTGGTTCGGCAATGCCTACATTTACGGGAGCAAACGATAATGAATTTGTCACTATTTTGTGTCCAAAGACAGTGAGTTACATCATACAACATGTATATATAACTTTCCTGGAGTTTTCCCTCTGAAACCCACCTATCCAACTTCCCAATTCAAAATTTGAAAACCAACACTGAGTAACCGAGCCAAATCGTCAATAGTTTCAGACATACCGTCGATGGTTTGAAGCCGAGACCAAATAGTCGATGTAACAGCACCAAAAACAGTCGACTGTTTCTCTACACCTAGAAAAACCATCGACGGTTTTAGGGAAACTGTCGACGGTTGGCTCCTGCAAACCAGCATCTGTTGTTTTCTACCATGTTTTCTTTTTGTACACGCATCCCACTCAACATATGAACCACATTTTACAACAGACTTGATGAAGGTTTTCAACAAATTTTATGGGGATGGGGTTTAAACTTTAAAGTAAAGAGTATTAATTCTACCTTCATTGCTTTGGTGATAAAGAAAAGTAGGTCGATTAAGATTTTTGATTGTAGGCCTATTAATTTATCATCTAGTGTTTATAAAATAATCGCCAAAGTTCTAGCTAATAGGTGAATGGGGTGCTTGACAAGACTATTTCTAAGGCCCAACATGCTTTTCCGGGGGGGGGGGGGGGGGGGACACATATTGTGGATGCTATTTTGGTTGCGAGTGAAGTTGTTGAGGATGGTAGGAGGAGGAAGAAGAAGGGCTTCAACTTTAAGCTGGATTTTGAAAGTGCTTTTGACAGAGTGAGGTGGAGCTTTCTAGATAAGATTTTTATGAGGAAGAAGTTTGGAGAGAGGTAGCAAAGATGGATGAAAGGTTGTATATTGAACATGTTTTACTTAGTGATAGTGAATGGCAAGCCAGATCATGTTTTTGTCGTTTTTGTTTGTTTTAGTGGTAGATGTTTTGATTTTTGAGTAGGCTGGTTCATAGGGTGGTGGATAGAGGATTAGTGAAAGGTTTGAAAGTGGGGGAGGGAGGAGATTACGATTTCACACCTTTAGTTTTTCTGATGATACTATAATTTGGGGTCTCCATATTTTTGAAAGGATTTCATTTGTTAAGATTAATATAGGGAAGGGTGGTATGGTGAAAATTTACGTGCTTGCAGAGTGTGTTAGAGATCTTTGGAGGTGGGATGTGACGATGTGTTGAGTTGGAGTTGCTGCTGTCCTATCTAGGGTTCCTTTAGGGGGTAATTCTAGGTTAGTTAGGTTTTGGGACCCGGTGGTTGAGAGCGTCCAAGCATCTAGGTGGGTGAAAGGGAGCTCTTTTTTCCTTGGGAGGCAAGATTACTCTAATATAGGCTTGTCTTTCTAGTATCCCGTTGTATTTTCTTTCTATTTTTAAAATTCCAGTGGGTGTTGCCAGTAAGATTGAGATAATTATGAGAAATTTTCTTTGGTTGGGGTAGAGGGTTTTAGGGATCATTTGGTGAATTGGGAGGTAGTTTGTAGGTCTAAGGCTGTCTGGGTCTTGGAAATTTGGTATCTGAAAACACAAATCTCTAGGCCAAGTGGCTTTGGCGGTTCCCTTTAGAGGATTTTTCTTTGTGTCATAAAGTTATTAAAAGCAAGTTTGTACTTGACGGGAATGGGTTGGATACAAATTTGGTTCTAGATGTTCTTTGGAAAGTCTGTGGAAAGCTGTTTCTCAGATTTACCCTCTCTTTTTTCCTCATACTAAATTTGTGTTGGGTAAGGGGTGTAATATTCGTATTTAGGAAGACTTTTGGTTGGAGAATATTGTCTTGTCCTCCTCTTTTCCTCGCCTATTTCGATTGAGCTTGGGATAAATGATCCCATTTCCTCTTCCCTCGTTGATCCTGATGGTCCTTTACCTTCTTGGAATTTTTCATTTTAGGAGATCCTTGAATGACAGGGAAACAAATGAATTATCTTCATTGTTGGTCCTGTTGAATAATTGTATGTTATCCCCAGAAGCTGATAGTCGATCTTGGCTGTTGGATCCCTCGGGGGTCTATTCTTGTGAATCTTTTTGTGAATTCTTGGTTAGCACCCACTCTTCCTTTCCACTCTACAAAATTATTTGGAAGGCCAAAATTCCCTATAAAAATCAAAGCTTTTGTTTGGTTGGTTGTGCTTAATAGGCTAAGTACTAATAACTTGATGCATATTTGGAGGACTTTAAAGGCTCTCTCCCCAGATGTATGCGTGCTTTGTTTTAACTGCTTAGAGTGTGCTCCACATCTTTTCATGCATTGTAATTTTGCATGGAAGGTTTGGAACAAGTAGTTCAGTTATTTTGGAGAAATTCGGGTGTGTGTAGGGACAGCGGAGGAGTTTTTGGCAATATCTTTTGTTCCGTTTGGTAGGAAGGAGAAAGGAAATGAGCTATGGCTTAGTGCTTTATTAGTATTTTGGGGTTTGTGGAAGGAATGAAACTTGTGTATATTTTCAGGGAAGAAATTAGCATTTTTTGTTGGTGTGGGGGAAGATTCATTTTCTGGCTTCTCTGTGGTGCATGGGTGATGGTAATTTCAAGGGGATATGCTTTTCAGATATTCAGTGGGATTGACGTTCTTTGTTTTTGTTCTTATCTTCTTATATGTACTGTATTTAAAAATTTGTTATGCTTAGCTTGCATGCATCATTGCATCCTACGTTTCATATTTGCTTTATTTTATCATTTTATTTTTTAAGTTAATCCAAAAAATTTATAAAGTCCCTCCACCAAGACCTACAATATTCAGCTAAACATTTTTTTCACAACTTTAGATGATTAAAATTTTACCGTTGACTATATATTATGGTTACAAATTCATCCCCCCAATTCATACCCCAATACTTCTGTTTTGAAGTGTTCTGCACAATCCACCAACTGAATCCCACAAAACATTAAAATTATATAATCTTTAAATTTAAATATGTAAAAGCTCTGGGGCTGTTTGGTATCACTGTTAGAAATTATAAAAATGAAAACCAAACAAAAACTAAAGATCAGAAATAGAAACTAAATGCTGAAAACCAAACCTGTTCAGTTCATATTTTTAGAACAGAAAAAAATTAAGAACTTGATTAAGCAAATGTTTCAAGTAGGCTAATAGCAATTACAAAATATGATTAAAATAATAAAAGTGCAAAGTAATATAAATTAAAAATACAATAATAAAAAAATTATGATATTTATTTCACTTAATTATTTTATTTCAAAATTCACTTTAAAAGAATAGTCTTATTATAGTTAATCCAAAATAGTTAATCTTGGACACAGAGATATTTTGGCAACAGGTTGCCAAAACAATTGAAAATCGTAGTGGCCATTTGGTAACATTGTAAAAAATTATGAATATGAAAACCAGAAACGAAAACTAAAAGCCAAAAACAAAAACTAAAAATTAGAAACTAACAACCTGTTTGGTTAATATTTATAAAACTAAAAAAAATTAAAACATAATTTATAAAACACTCATTTTCGTCTTTAAATCAAATCAAATTATAAAAACATGATTAAAAATAATAAAATTGTAAACTTTAATAAAAATAAAAATATTATAATTATTTTACTTAATTTTATATTTTTCAAAATTTACTTTACAATTACAATCTTATTGTAGATGACAATTAAAAAATAGTAATAATATTTTTGATTGGCTTTTATAGTTTTAATTTTTTTTGAAATTTATGTTATTTTTTATTTTAATTAAATTTAAAATCATATGTTCATTTTATTTAATTTTAATTAAAAATGTGCTAAAAATGAATGATTTAATCCAAAAAAAAACTATTTCTGGATATTAAAATTTCTGGTAACAGGTTAAAACAACTAATCAGTTTTTTGCAAATATCTGAAAACCGAAAATAGGAACATAAATTTAACAACATGAACAAACACGCTTTTTTAATCTGTTTTCTTCATTATGCAGAAACAGAAACAGAAAATAGAAAATAATAATGATGCCAAACAGGCCTATGAAATATGGTTTTGTGTTTTTTCACAAATAGCTGAAAGCCGTCAATAGAAACAGAAAATTGGCAATTAATAAACATGTTTTCATAATTTGTTTTTTCACTGTACAAAAACGAAAACAAAAAATCGAAAGCGGAAATGATACCAAATAGGCCTTTAGTTATTTATTTTTTATTTTTTATTTTTTGATAACAAAAGGAATTTCAATCATAGGGAAAGAGTTTACAAGGAGGGAGAATAAGATATCTCGCGAAGAATATTTGGTGCACACCAGAAAAAAAGAACTAAAACAACTAAAAGAGAGAGACATCAAACCAGCCATTTCCTCCAATCCCTATGTAAATCCTGAAATCTAGCTTCCCTTAAAATAACCAGACATTCCAGAAATAAGCTGTACACTGAATCTTATCCCACACCAGTGACCAATTTAGCTTCTTCCAAGGAAATATCTGTGCACTCCAGCCATGTACCCCATAAGACAGCAAAGATGCCACTCTTCCACATAGCTGCCCTATCCTTTCTTCTTCCAAAGCCAGTGAATGAGATGGCTAACAAGTCTTCCAATAAATAGGGGCAAATACCAAACAGTTTGTTCCAAATCTTCCTTGCAAAATCACATAACAAGTCTTCCAATAAGTAGGGGCAAATACCAAACAGTTTGTTTCAAATCTTCCTTGCAAAATCACAATGCGAATGAGATGGCGAACAAGTCTTCCACTAAACAGGTGCAAATACCAAACTGTTTGTTCCAAATCTTCCATGCAAAATCACAATGCAAAGAAGATGGGATGCTACCTTGGAATTCCAGTAACAGAGCACACAAACATCTGGAGAGAGGGCCTTCAAAGGTCTCCTATTCAGTTGAGACAGGTCTCTCATTGTTTGTCTGAGGATGATTTCCCTGGTTAGGCAAAATGCCATTCACAACTGACCTAGCAAGAAGCTGAGAACTGCCTGTGATATCTTGCCCCTATCTGACATAGGTACCTTTTCAACACCCACAACATCCTGTGGATATCTCAACTGCGGCAAGGCAAGCCCCACAGCTTTGCTTCCTCCTATAAAACTTGGATGAGAAGCATTTATATAATCCATCTCCATCTCAACATTATTCATTATCATTCTCTCAGCAGGTTTTACGCTGTCACACAAGAACTTTCCCATTACTTCATCCAAATGCCTTCACAAAGCTGGAGATCTTTGCATCTCAATTACTGCACAAGCATGACTTATTTGTTAGTAATTCATCATAGACTGATCAAAGACATTGAATGCTGGGGTCTAATAACCGAGCAATCTGTCTGTAAACCCGAACATCAAATGGCACCTCTGGGACAAATAGAGCACTTCTTGGACCAGTGGCATTTTGAATAGTTGTTTGGATATCCTTGTCGCTAAATCCTTCACAAGGATCCACTTCCTCCACACCCTTTACAACAATTGACTGAAATGTGTAGTGGATCCTGGCATCCCCTGACAATTCTTTTGTTGACATCTCCTGACTTTTTCCATCAATCAGGGCAGAAAAAACTTTGCAGTATTTTGTCAGAATGTTCAATAGAACCATGCCTTGTTCTGCTTTTGATTTCATAGCTTCTCCATATGTTTGCAGCTCTTTAACATTAGCAACATATGAGAATTTAGTTATTTATCTCAGCTTTCAAACCTGGGAGAACAGTTCTACTGTGCTGCTCCAAAATCTGATTCAATTTCTTGCTAACTGAGGAATGCCATAGAGATTGGAGAGACCATGATATGAAGAATTATATAATAATAATTAATATATATATATAATCTCTAACTCTAACTGGGCTGGGGATTTTAGTGTTCCAACTCCACTCTCCACTACAGTCTCTACTCCTCTCTCCAGCCTCAACCTTGAGCGCCGCTGGACCTGGACCAGTCTCTGCCCAGGTCTGCAGTTGCCTCTGGACCTGGACTAGTCGCAGTCCACACTCCGGCGACTGCGCAGTCTGCAGGTACTCTGCAATCTGCAGTCACTCCGCAGCCTCGGCATCAATTCACCCTTGCCGACTGGACCAGTCGCCGCCGCAGTCCACAGTTGCCGCTGGACCTGGACCAGTAGCAGTCTGCACTCTGGTGACTCCGCAGTCTGTACACTGAAGCTGGATTTAGAATTTAACATGTTACAAATCTGATTTTGCAGTTTTACAAGCAATTCCAGATTGTTTTAGGCTTCAATTGGGAATAAGTTTTCAAACTTCTTTACAAATTTCCTGTGGAAAGTGCTATTACATTAATTGATTTCAAGCACATTTTATATACATTAATTGTTTCGTTAAATTTGGATAACTGAAAATTCAGTTCGATCGGCTAACAAGACTAATTTGGTCGGTTCGGTTATGGAAAATTCTTGACTGTAAAAATTTGGTTAATTCGGTTAATTGACCGAATTGCCCGAACTGGCCGTATGCTCGCCCCTAATCATGCCAGTTGTCTGGGATCCAGTTGGGTCAGCCTTTTTGGCCTTGAAAGTGCATCAGAGGTTAGCCAAGTCAGAATTTGCAGGACTAACTGCCAATATGATACAATTTTCTTGTTTGATATAGAACATAATCATCTTCCTTGTCGTGGTTGTAATATCACTAGGTTGATCACCCACACGAACTTTAGCGATCCCAAGAAGATCCAGAAGGGTCATATTAAAAACATTTGGAGGAGAAATCTTTAGGCGAATTTGCTTATCTGAAACTCCTTTATTAAACCCAGCTTCTCTATCAGTTTCAGCCTCAATTTCTTTTTGTATTCTCACAAAATCATAGAACCGCTTTCCAGGCAAGTGCCAGAACTCGCACTACTCCAGCTCATCTTCATTCTCAGAATGCCATCAGCTGATTCTCCAACATTAACACCAGCGGCGTCTGAGTGCAAATGTTGCAGCCCTGGGAAAGGACTTCGTGACCAACCAGCGCCTCAAGCATGCTGGACTTGCCACTGCTCTGGCTGCCCACAATGGCCACCTGCTGCAGACTGATCTTCGAGAGTTCAGTGCTGAACGGCGCAAGGATGTCTTGGAGCCTGTTGATTATCGGAATTGCTGACATGCCGATTGATGAAGGATTGATGTTGGGCAAGTCATCCATGGAGTTCACCTACTCTTCCATTTGTTAATTGTTGAAACAGATAAAAGGAATCTGTCATAGAGATCACCGTGGTGGAGAGAAACCCTTCAACTGGGATTCTCTATGGTGACTCCAATAATGCTTCAGTGCGCCAATGGCTTAAAGCCTAGGTATTCTATGTGCGTGAATTGAGGTTGGGAACTTGTCCATGGAGTTCACCTGCTCTCCCATTTGTTAATTGCACGTGAATTGTATGTTAATATCTCAACTTATCTTAGGGTCAAGATATTAACATACAATGCACGCACAATTAAATATTTAAAGCGCTTCATTTCTTAGAAAAAGTATATTTTTTTGATAGCAAAAGAAGAGATTTCATTAATAGGAGAAGAGTTTACAAGGAGAATAATACATATCCTGAAAACATTCTGGCAAAAACCAGAGGGAAAAAACTGAAAATCAACAATGGAAGAAAAAGAAAAGTCAAGTCAACAGATTCCTCCAATCTTGCTGAACTTCCAGAGAGCTTACTCCCCCAGAAAACCAAACCCAACACACCACAAAGAGGTCATATAGTGAATCGTTTCCCAAACCAGCAGTCAATTCAACTTCTTCCCAAAAAGATCATGCATTACTCTCCAAACGTAACCCCCACAACACTGCAAAGATAACACAATTCCATAACACAGTCTATCCCCTTCCTCCTTCCAAAACCCTCAAATGAAGTAGCCAGCAATTCCTCCACTGATACAGGACAAACCAAACTTTCCCCCAAAACACCAAATAACTTGTTCCAAATTCTCCAAGCAAAATCACAATGCAAAAAAAAAATATGAGATGCTGTCTGAGAATTCATATAGCAGAGCACACAAAAATGTGGAGAAAGAGCCTTCAAAGGTTTCTTGACCTACAAAAAGTTGTTGGTATTTATTTTTTTTAAGCACAACCAACCAAATAAAAGCCTTAATTTTTGGGGTTACTTTTGCCTTCCAAATAGTAGAATAGAAAGGAAAAAAAGAATTGGAACAGGTCAAGAACTCATAAAATGATGTACAAGGATAAACCCCCGAATGATCCAAAGACCAAGAATGAACATCCCTACTCGAAGGAAGATGACAATTATTCAACAAAGCCAACAAGGATGATAATTCCACCAGGGCTCTATCATTAAGATATCTCCTGAAATGAAAATTCCAAGAAGCCAAAGGATTAATTGAATCACCAAAAAAGGAAGAAATACCACTATTCTGCCGTAAGCTTAATAGGAAGAGGCAAGGAAAGGATGTGGATAAGACACCATTCCCCAACCATGGGTCTTTCCAAAAATAAATATGAGAATCCTTCCCCATCTCAAATTTAGATCTCCATGGACTTACTAGAGAACATCTTAAACTTGCATTAGAGTCCCTCCCCACCTCAAATTTCGATCTCCTTGGATTCTCTAAAGAACATCTTAAAATTGCATCAGCATCCCAACCATTCTCACTCAACCCAAACTTACGTATAATAATTCTATGTCAAAGGGAAGAATCTTCTAGGGGAAATGCCATAGCCATTTAGCTAAGAGAGTGGTGTTCTCGCTTCAACATTCCAAGACACAGCCTACCCTCCAAATTCCAATTTAGACCTGCGCACCTCTTCTTAACTCACTAAATGATTCCTATGATCCTCGACCCTAGACCACAAAAAAATATCTCATAATTCTCTTAATCTTACTAGCAATCCCCGCTAAAATCTTAAAAATAGAAAAGTAATATGGCGGGATACTATAAAAACAAGCTTGAGTAAGAGTAATTCTTACCCCACGAGAGAAAAGAGCCTCTTTATAGCCATCTAAACGCTTTGCCGCCCTTTCCACTTCTGGATTTTAAAAATCCTCAAATCTGGGATTACTCCCAAAGGGCCCTCTAAATAAGTCAAAGGCCAATCTAATAAACCACTCCCCATATAAGAGGGCCACTCACTAGCGCGCTCAACAGGCACATTAATAGCTACTAAACCAATCTTTCCCATGCTAATTTTGAGCCTAGGCACCTCTCAAAAACATGGAGAATGCCAAAATTCTCTTGAAAAAAGGACTATGATCATATAAAAAGAAAATACCATCATCAGCAAACTGAAGATGAAAAACCACCATTCCTTGTCTCCCCATTGTCAACTCTTTCACCAACTCCAATCCACTGCCCTCTCCTCCATCCTACTCAAAATTTCAGCTACTACGAGACTAGGACAAACAAAAATGGGGAAAGTGGGTCTCCTTTTCTAATATCTCTCAAGACACTAAACCAAGACTTGGGTTCACCATTCACAATTACAGTGAGCCATGCATTAGACAAATAACCACTTATCCATTGGTGTCATTGCTTACCAAATCCCTTTCTCGCAAAGATTTTATCCAAGAAACTCCAACTATGTCATAAGCTTTCTCAAAATCCAATTTAAAAATGAAGCTCTCCCCCCACCCCCCCCCCCCCCCTCTTTCTTTTTCTTTCTCCTATGAATATCCTCCCCCACCTCATTAGCCACCAAAATAGCATCCTCTATTTGTCTCTCTATGCTCTTTGAGCACTAGAGATATTCTTATCAAGCACCGCACCCAGCCTATTAGTTAATTCTTTGGTAATAATCTTAGAAATACTAGAGACTAGACTAATAGGTCTAAAGTCCTCTACCTTAATAGATCTAGACTTCTTAGGCACCAAAGCAATAAAGTTGGAATTAATACTCTTGCTAAAAATCGTATTCCCATAAATTTTGGTGAGGATTTGAAGCAAATCACCCTTAATTACATCCTAGCAATCTTGAAAAATGCCTATATTAAAGCCATCTAGATTTGGAGCCTTATCCCTCTCCATTCCATCCTCTCACTTCTTCCTTATCAAAAGGTCTATCTAACCATCACATCTGATCTCCTAAAACGGGATTCCACTCTAACTCAACCGTCGGTCTACAAACATCCTCCTCATAATACAAGTTATCACAGAAATTAGTAATCTTAAAGGCAATCCAACTAGGGTTAGTGATAATCCCCTTCTTAGAACATCCAACTCAAATCAAATTCTTTCTCATTTTCCCATTTGCTAGCCTATGAAGGAAACTAGAATTACGATCACCATCCTTGACCCATTTAAATTTGATCTTTTGCCTTTAGCTCCTCATTTTCTTAAAAATCACCTCTTCCAACTCATTCTTCAAATAATTCATTTTTGCCTTATATTCCGAGAGATTGATCTCCATCCTTCCTATCCAAAGAATCTAACTCACATAAGATGCTGGATTCTGTAATGCTAACATCAACAAACACTTCCTTGTTCCAATTTTTCAATTTCCTTATGAATCTAAACCCTTCCTCGCCCCTCTTCATGTCCTCTCCCCAAGAGCTCCTTGCCAACGACTTGAGAGTTGCATGATCCACCTACCTATTCTCAAACCTAAAAGGACCCCACGACACCCTACTTGATTTCAACATAATAGGTAAATATCAGAAGTAGGCCTTAGGAAAAAAACTCTGGAGAGATCATAAAATTTGTCCTTCCACTCACTATAAAACAAGAACCTATCAAGCCTATTAGCCACCACCCAAGCTCCCCCAATAAAACAAGTAAAAGTTGCATTCCCCTAGAGGGAGATCTTTTAAACTGCCCTCCTTGATAAGCAGGTCAAAATGCTACATGCTAGCAGTTAATCTACCCCTTTTTTCTCCCTCAAAATACCTCACCATGTTAAAATTGCGGCCTGTGATCCACCTAGGGGAGTAGAAACCATAAACATAATAAAAGATCATCCTAAAAAGAACTCCTAAAGTTTGTTCTAGAGGGACAATACTTGGAGAAACCCACCACTGGCTCCTCCCTTGCACTTCAACCAAAACAAATAGGAGAAAAAACCCTACCAAATTATCCACTCTAGAAATAGAACAAGACCTCCTGAAGTCTCTTTTGAAGATAGAATGTCCTAATCCCTACAATGACCACCTAAATGCTTGTAGAAACCTCCCTGTCTATCATTCCATTTTAATTTCTTGAATAAGAACAATATCAAGGGAATACCTAGACAAAAATTCCTTAAATCAAACTCCTCTTCCTAACACTCCTTAAACCTCGCAGACTCCAACTAATAATCTTCATAACTTAACAAACTTATCACCCTTTCCAATCCCCTTATCACCCTCATAATTTATCAATAAAGCTAGATTTTTTAACTCTTTTTGAACTTTCTTCTTCTTCCTCTCATAAGTTCTAGGATTTAAACCTAGCCTCACTTCATCACCTATGAGGTCTACTAATTTCAGGCCTAGATCTTGAAGGAGTTTTTGCAGCTCTCTATAATCTCTCTCACCTCCCTCGGAGCTAAACCCACAACTGTCCCTCCTAAAAGAATCCTTTCTTTGGCATAAAGTATTAGAAGGAAGAAATGAATGAGAAGGAAGTGGAAGGATGCCTTTACTAGTTTTAGAGGAACATGGATCCTTCGTAGGAAAGTGTTTGGAACACATTGAGCTTGTCACCAAGCTCCACTGATCTTCGTATATTTGTGGGCCATGCTTGAAGCATTGCAATATGACCTTGTGAGCATCTATGGCATTGTCCCAAACCATTTACATGTCCAACAAAGCAACAAGGAAAGCCCACCATCTAGTGATTTGATCTCCCCTAGTGATGTGCACATCTTGACTCCCCGCTCCTGTATTATCCTTCTTCAGTTGTAGATATCCACCCCTGCCGTGCGAAAGAACCTTTCCTTCTTCCTTGAGATCAGAGACCTCTCGATCCACCTCAAAGCCTTGGTTCCCTTTGCACAATACACCCATAATCCTCAAAACCCAGACAAATTCCTCCTCCTCCTCCAGCATGACGAACAACACATGCATACCTGAAAATTCCAAGATGTGAAATGTTGAAAGATCTAGATAATTCTTGCTGAACACCTTCCTTTCAACTTTACGTGTAGAGTGACCTCCCATTACTCTTTTGCAGTATCTTTGATAGAGCTCAAAGCCACAACCTAGTAAAGAAAGGAGAAGTGAGAGATGGGGAGAACTGATTTTTGTGAATGGGTGGAAAGAAATGGGAAATTGTTAAGAGGAGGTTCCTGTGGAGAGGGGTTTAGGATAAGAGGAGAAAGAAGACTGCCATGCTTGCAATCTTGAAGGGAGGAGGCACTGGGGGAAGAGCATCACGTTAATGGGAGCCTATGTCTTTGTCTTCAATGTTCAAATTAGGCTTTTGTAGTGACACCTAATATATTAATAATATAATGGATATTCTGATGTGTACTCATCCACTGGCACACAGATGGTGGGGTGTAGGCCACAAGTTTGGTGCATAGTACTTCAACAAAGAATTTGTAATTGACCAATAAATGAAATTTTCGTTCGCAATTCAGTCAGCACGACTCTACTCTGCAATAGATTGTTAGTGTTACTGCTATTAAATACAATTAACGAGTAAAAGCCTTAACCTATGAGGACTTTGGCCTTTCAAATAGTACAATGAAGTGGGAAGACATGTTTATATGGGTTTTAAGACTTGTAAGTGCAATCCTCTAATCAACCAAGAGTACAACCGAATAAACTGATAGTCGAAACCTCCCTATCATTAGTAGACCTATGAAAATGAAAAATCTCAAGTGAATTCATCACTATTTAAAATAAAAAAGAAAGAAATGGATTCATTATGCAACAAGGACCACCATGCTGATGAGGAAAGGAAGTGCAAAGTGCAAAATCACCCACCCCAATTTCTTCCCAAAATCAAATATGGTCCCCATCATTGACGATAAAATTATCATAAGAAATACACTTCCAGAACTGTCAAGAGTATATCTCAGCCCCAAATTAGCATCGCACCCATTACCCTGCAAGCCAAATTTACTTTTTTGATAATGTTGTGCCAAAGGGGAGACTCCTTTAAGGGAGTCATTTACCCATTAAAGCAATATTCTTAGTCACCAACTTACCAAGGCCCAAACCCCCTACTTTTTAGACCTGCAAACAATATCCCATCTAACTGAATGACCCTTTTTCTTCCCATACCTCTCTTATGACTTAATATTTCTAGCTACTCTTCATTGAAATTCTAAAAATGCACTAAAAAATAGAGAGGAGTACTCGAAATACATGGCTGAATGAAGGATGACACACCCACCTAAAGAGAATGAAGCACCCTTTGACCCATCCAATTGCTTGGACATCTTCTCCACAACAGGATTTTGAAACCCAAAAAACCTAGAATCACTGCCCAGAGGCTCTCCAAAAGAGTTAAGAGGCCAATCTAGAAAACAAGACTTAGCTAAAGAGGACAAATCCAAAGATTTAGACATGATGAAATTAATACAAGCTATACCACTATACCACTCTTCTGCAAATTTATTTTCAAACAAGAAACCCTCTCAAACAGTTGCAACTTGCAAAATGGTAAGAACATTTAGAAAAAAAAAAAAAAAAAAAAAAATTCCCTATGATCTTCAAATATCGTCTGCAAATTGAAGATGAGACAACACAACCCCCTCACTACGTACCCCAATCCCTTTTACAAACCCTCTATACCCCTATGAATACTACCCAAGGCATCTTCCACTAGAACAAACAAAAAAAAGGAGAAATTGGATCCCCTTGCGTAACCCCCTTCAAACCCTAAACTATGATTTATGCATTAATAATAATTGAAAAAGAGGCATTAGACAAGCACCTCCTCATTCAAGCCTGCCATCATTCACCCAAATCTTTCCTCATAAATAGTTTACCAAGAAAATTCTAACTTTCTATGTCACAAGCCTTTTCAAAGTGTACTTTAAATGCTGAATCCTTTTTTTCCTCCTACGAACCCCTCAAAGACCTCACTTGCTACTAAAATAGCATTTATATATTCCCTAAATAGCATTTATATATTCCCATAAAGCACTTTCTGCCTCTAGAACTTAACCTATCCACTAGAACCTTTGCAGTGATCTTATACACTTGAGTAAGTCGGCTGATTGACCAATGTTTCAGAGTCCGTTACAATTTAATAATTGAAGAATGAAATCTTTCAAAGATGGTAAATTAATTATGTATGACTATATTCTGTTGTCATTAAAATCATATGAAGCCTTGGGGCTCACAACTTGGTTGATAATGATGCGAGTTGCACAATATTTGGATATCTTTCTTGTTGGCACCATAGTTTTAAAATGTGGACTTGTGACCAACTTGGTACAGTCAGTGGGATAGTTAGGCCGGTTGGACTGGTGGGCCGAAGTCATCAATTGATCCAGTATGCACACACATGAACACATATTTCAAAGATGATGGTCATAATTATCTATTAGTTATGATTTATCAAAAAGAATATCTATTAGCTATTAGTTAATTAGAGTAAAAAAAATAATTAATTGCAACACTCAAGTCCATTTTTGTTGTACTTTTTCAAGTCTTTTAAATCGGACTTTTTTTTTGATAGTAAAAGAAGAATTTCATTGATAGAATAAGAATGTTAAGCTAGGAGAATAGGACATCTCCTTAACATAGTCTGGAAAATCCAGATAAAAAACCCAAAGAAACAACTTGAAAATGACATCAAGGGAGAGGAAAACCACGACAAACCAACACTCCAACATATAATGCTGATCGCGTTGAATATCAGAAAAGATCTCCCCCTTAAAAACCCCTGCCCAACGCACCAAAGAGGAGCCAAATAATGTATCTTTTTGCAAATCGGAAAAAGAGATGGCTTCTTCTCAAGAAATATGTGCACATTATGCTCCATCCACAGCCCCCAAAATACTGCAAAAAAAAAAATACATTTCCAGAGTGATGCCCTTTCCTTTTTCCTGCCAAAATCAGCAAAAGACACTGCCAAAAAGTCCTCCACTGTCTCAGAACTCACCCAAAATTGACCTAAAATACCAAATAACTTATTCAAAACCCTCCAAGCATAGTCACAACGAATGAACAAATGTGCCCTCCAAGCATATTCACAATGAATGAACAAATGCGATGAAGATTCTGAACAATTAAAACAAAGAGCATAGATGTCTAAATATGTAGCTGTCAAAGGTCTCCTAGCCTGCAGCAAGTTATTGGTATTAATTTTATCAAGTGCAACCAACCAAATAAAAGCCTTGATTTTAAAGGGGACGTTGGCCTTCCAAATGGAACTATAGATAGGAAAAGGTAAATTAGACTTATTCCAAAAATCACAAAAAACATTTGTAGGAGTATACCACCAAAGGATCCAGAGACCAAGACGACCTTTCCTCCTTTAAAGAAAAACGACAGTTATTCAACAAGGCTAGCAAAGAGGATAGCTCTTCCAACTCCCTATTGTTTAACGATCTACGAAAATGGAAATCCCAAGAAGGCAAAGGACCTCTTGGATCAACAACAAAAGAAGAAATGGAACCATCCTGTCCTGAGCTTAGGCAAAAAAGGCGTGGAAAAGAGGTGGACAAAGCTACATTCCCTAAAGGGTCTTTCCAAAAACAGATTTTACTACCTTTTCCCATTAGGAATTTAATATAGGTAATGAAGAGGGGATAACTTTGAGAAATTGCTTTCCACGAACTTTCCAAAGAACATCTAAATCTCAAATCGGTATCCACGCATTCCCGTCTAATCTATATTTACTTTTAACTAAATGCCATTGGGAAGAATTCTCTTGTGCAAATCACCCAAACCACTTAGCCAAAAAAAGTTGTGTTTTTGGACACCAAATTTCCAACACCCAAACCACCCTCCTGTCTAGTCCTACCCACCACTCCCCAACTTACCAAATGATCCCTAAAACCCCCTACCTCCAACCACAAGAAATCCCTCATAATATTCTGAATCTTATTAGCAAGCAACCCCCACCAAAATCTTGAAAATTGAAAAAAAATAAAGGATACTAGAAAGACGAGCCTGGATAAGCATTATTCTACCATCAAGAGAAAAAGAGCTTCTTTCCCCTCGTTCAATCTCTTGGAAACCCTTTCCACAATGGGATCCCAAAAGCTAGCAGATCTATTGCCACCCCCCACAGGAACCCCAAGATAGGACCATGGCCAATTTAAAACACTACACCTCATTTTCTCATCAAATAACTCCCTAGACTATCACTCTCAACAGGCATATTGATAGCCGTGTTACCGCTCTTCCTCATATTGATCTTAAGCCTAGATACCTTCTCGAGAACGTGAGGGAGACCCAAAATATTCATAAAAGAGTGTTTTTGATCCTCTACAAAAAGAAGAGAGTATCATCAACAAACTGAAGGTGCGAGATCCTGGACCCCTCTCTCTCCACCTCCAAACTCTCTCTAAACCTCTAGTTGCTGCCCTATCCACCATCCTACTCAAAGTATCACTAAAACGAACAAAAACGGGGAAAGAGGGTTACCTTGCCTAATCCCTTTTGTGGCCTTAAACCAAGATTTGCCCTCCTACTACCGCCACTGCTGCTCTAGCAGTAGAGGAGGAGTACTGCTTTTACTAGTAGAGGGGAGGAGGAGAATCAAATAAAAATTAAAATGTAGTGTGAAAAATGTTTAATCCAGTTAAAATTTAAAAATTTGCTTAATATAATAGTGGATTTAATTTATTCACATGTTATATTATGTATGTGTCGGAGGAGTTGAATCAAAGAAATATTAAAAGGTAGTGTGAAAAATGTTTGATTTAATTAAAATTTAAAAATTTAATTAATAAAAGAGTGAAGGATTTAATTAATTCGCGTGTTATATGTATCTGTTGCATGTAATTTGTTCCATTAGTGTTCAAACTTCGAAGCCCCTCATCTGTCATTGCGGTAAGACATTAACTCAAATTTCATGAGGTTTGGGGTTCAAGTCTGCTTGCTGCAGCTTATATATTTCTAGTGTAAGGGATTGGATCCAACCCAGCTGGTCTATTGACTACGTCCTAGTCAGGCCGAGACATTCGATTTCAGCCAGCTTGACTCCAGTTCACTTCACATCCAATTTTCTGATATGTCCGAACTGGTTAAGTGATCCATTCCAGTCTGATCTTGGTTTTTTAAAAATATTTTTTTACATGTGGTCTTACACTCTACTTGTTTTTTTGGTGCATTTTGAAAAATTATGTAAATTTTTCTTCTTGATGAAACTATCTTTTATGTGTAGGCATTTTTCTTATCTCTGTGGCTTACATAGTATCTTCATATCTTTTTGTTGTGATGCAAGCTTTGTTATCATGCAGTCTTTTGGTTTTGGGCGCATTTTCGAAAATTGTAGGTCTGTTCTTCTTGACTAAGCATCTTTTATTTGTAGGCATCATGCCTACCTACATCTGCTTCAGACCTTGAACAAAAGTTGCAGTTCAGCCTTGGATGCCAAGTAATCTTACCGCCAGAGAGTTTTCTCACGCTAAGGCTTCCATTCATTTATGGCGTTCAACTGGAGGATCAGAGTCTACATCCTCTTAAGCCATTTGAACATCAACCAGAACCCACTGCCTGGCTTATTAAAGGCACAACTTTGCAGGTCTTGTCAAGGGAAGAAATTCGGATGAGAGATTTCGAATGCAGTTAGGATTTAAATCCCAGAATTTGGTTAAGTGATGATTTATATCCCTTATGAACTACACGAGGCAGATTCATTACAACAGGTCCTATTCAAGCTCAGGTTAGGTTCACTTGTAACCTGCATCTCTAAGATAATGTATTTTTTTTTTTTTTTTGAATATTTTACTTATTTCAATTAACTTTACTATTTTCTTGACCTTGACTTTCATATGTTTAACTGTTGTTTCTTCCCTTTCTTTTTGTTTCAAATCTTTTGGTTAGTAGGCTTTCAAGATATATATATTCCAAATAAATTTGTGTTAGAATAAGCCATGTGACTTTAGTAAGAATGTGCTAGAGAGGGAATAGCATATGATCTGCGACCAATGGACACCTTAATGCAAATATATTTTTGAAATTTGAGTTATTGCACACAAAAAGAGATTGTAGTTCTTGAATCAAATCCTAAAAAATGGGGTCCAACTCTGTTTTGTTTTGAAAATATGTGGTTGACATATCATGAAGATTTGATTAAAATGAATGACCCAACTTGAAGATAGGTCTCTCCCTCTATTTATAATGCAAATTAAACGCATTCTAATGATAATAATATCCTTACTAACTCTCACTAATTAACATACAAACACACTCAATAATAATACTAAAAGACATAAATAACCTCTTAACACTCCCCCTCAAGCTGGAGCATAAATGTCATATGCTCTTAGCTTGTTACAAATGAATTTAACATGAGCACCCCCCAATGCTTTGGTAAACAAATCAGCAAGCTGCATATCTGACTTCACATAAGCAGTTGTAATGAGCTTCTGTTTCCAAACAAAGTGGCAATTAACTTCAATGTGCTTCGTCTGCTTATGAAAGGCCAAGTTGGAGGCAATATGAAGGGCAGCTTGATTATCACACATCAACGTCATAGGCTGAGAATGAGAAATACCCAATTCTTCCAACATGTTTTTCAACCATACAAGTTCATAAGCAGTGTGAGCCATAACTCTATATTCTGATTCAGCACTTGACCTTGCTACCATAGGTTGTTTCTTGCTCTTCAAATAAACCAAATTACCACCAACCAAGATATAGTACCCGATTGTGGATCATTGGTCGGAAGGCGATCCAACTCTATATGCATTTGTATATCAATGGATATAAGTGTGACCTTGATCACGAATTCACGATATAAAAGACCTCAAGGTCACCATGCAAGAAGGCATTTTCACATCTAACTAATGCAGAGGCCAGTGACGAGTAGTAGCCAAGGAGATGAATTGACGTATCGATGTAAGTTTGGCAACTGGTGAACAAGTATCAAAATAATCCAGACCATACACTTGAGTGTATCCCTTAGCAACAAGACAGGCCTTTAGATGGGCCAGAGAACCATGAGGGTTGACTTTCATAGTGTAAACCTAGCGACAACTAACCACAAACTTGTCAGGAGGAAGAGGTACCAAGTCCCAAGTACCATTGTCATGTAAAACATTCATCTCTTCATCCATAGCATCCCTCCACCTAGAATGGGCCAAGGCTTAAACAAATTTAGGAATGGTAGTAGATGATAGAGTAGTAACAAAACAACAATAGGAGCGTGATAAGGTGTCATAACAAACATATTTGGAAATGGGATGTTGAGTACATGTGCGTTTATCTTTCTGAACAACAATAGGAGGATCAACATCATGGGAAGTATTATCATCAGACGAGGAAACCAAAGGCGTGGTAGTAGAAGCTAGAGGAGACTCTCTTCCTTGGAGCCGTCGTCGTAAATATACCTGCAAATTAGGATGATCAAGATGATGAGAAGGACTCAAACTACATGGAGACTCATATGGTTCATTGGGCAAGGACAACAACCCAGAATTTGGAAGATTAGGCAAAGGAAGAGACTCATTGAGCTTAGAAGCGCCTAGTGATTGGGTGTGGTAAGGTGTAGGCTCAAAAAAGGTAACATTGGTAGAAACAAAGAAGCGATGCAACACAAAACTATAACAACGATATCCCTTTTGAGTATGTGAGTAGCCCAGAGAGACGCATTTTGTAGCATGAGGATCCAATTTATCCACCCTAGGAGTTAGTTGATGAACAAAGGACACACACCAAATATATGAAAAGGAAGAGAAAATAAAGGTGAATTAGGAAAGAAAATCGAGCAGGGAATTTTACCACTAAGAACAGAGGATGACATTTTGTTGATCAAATAACAAGTAGTAAGTATAGCATCACTCCAAAACACTTTAGGTACATGCATTTGATAAAGTAAGGCGCGAGTGATTTCAAGAAGATGTCTATTTTTCCTCTCTGCAACCCCATTTTGTTGAGGAGTGTGGGCACAGGATGATTGATGAAGAACACCAAACTAAGTTATATAAGTAGTGAATTATGCATTGAAAAACTCTCAAGCCTTATCACTTCGAAGTATTTGAACTGGCAAACCAAATTGAGTCTTTATTTCAAAACAAAAGGTAAAAAATACATGAAATAACTCAGAACGATCTTTTATTAAATATAACCAAGTCATTCTTGAATAATTATCCACAAAGGTTACAAATTACGGGAAACCCAACTTGGACACAACCCTACCAAGACCCCAAACATCAGAATGAACTAACATAAAAGGGCTTGCAGCCCGTTTATTGACTCAGGAAGCGAAAGGAACACAATGGTGCTTTCCTAATTGACAAGACTCACAATGGAGACCAGAGGCTGAACTCAAACTAGGAACAAGACATTTTAACATTTCCAATGAAGGATGACCAAGGCGACAATGAATTTGGAAATGTGTGGCAGTAGCAGTACAGTCGGTAGAAGGAGATAATGGCTCAAAGTGATAGAGTACACCAGCTTCACACCCTCTGCCAATCATCTTCCTCATCTTCAAATGTTGAATAACCACAAAATCAGGGAAGAATGTTACTAAACAATTCATGGATTTAGTAATTTTGCTAGCTGACATAAGATTGAAAGGAGATTTGGGAATATATAAAACTCAAAAAAAGAAAAAACGAATAAGTGGGATTTATAGTCCCAATTCCCTTGACTGCAGTGGTGGGTCCATTAGCAAGAGTAACAAAAGTTAAATATGCAGGATATTGAAGAGTGGAGAAGAAGGTAGTTATACCTGTGATATGATCAGTGGTGGTGGAGTCTATAACCCAAGGACGGGGACGACAAGTACTGCATGATAGGCATACTATGTGATTACCTATTTGGGCAATAGATGCAATGGGAAGAGAAACTTGTTGTGACGCTTGATATTGCTAGAGCTTGGAATACTCTTCCTCCAACATGGATATAGTACATTGCCCCAAAGGTGAGGAATCAATGGTGGCTAGATTGGCTGCCCCCAAAGGTGTGAAATCAGTGGTGGCTGCATTGGAAACATGTGAAGGTTTGCTGTGAAGATCCCAACACTACTCAATACTATGATTACTCCGTCCACAATGAATGCACTTGTGAGGAGTACCTCTACCTCGTCCGTCTCTACCACTACGACCACTCGAATCACCTTGATAACTTTTGCAGTTGTTCGGTAGAGAGCTAGAATCACCCTGTGTAGCAAAGGTTGTCCTCTCAGAGCTAGATGCAAGAGCAAGAGAATGCGTGCTAAAGGAAGCACGAAGGACAGGAGAATAAATATCGGCAAATGATGGCAATTCGACACTAGTAAGTATTTGGGACCGGGCTGCCTCAAACTCGGGTCTCAAGCCTGCTAGAACATGAAGAAATGTTATCTGCTCCCTCTGGTTTTGCATCTCATGAATGTTAGCAGTTATAGGCTCCACGACGTTAAGCTCCTTATGAATATGCTCTCCAAAATAATCTGCAATACTCCCATCTCCTTGTTGTAACTAAAAGTAATCCTAGTATAAATCATACTTACATGTAATGTTACTGCAGTATAGAAGTTTGACATAATCCCAAATCTCCTTGCACATATCTAGATGCATACACTTCCGTGCAATCTGTGGCTCCGTCAAATTCCTTTAGAGGGAAACAATCAAGGCATCTTTTTGAACCCACATGCCTTTTCTCTTCTCATCAGAAGGATCAGATTTGAGCAAGTGGTCAAATTTCCCTAATCCTGCTAAATATATCCGAACAGCCTTAGACCATTGAACATAGTTCTTTCCATCCAACTTTTTAGTCGTTTTTTTGTGGCAGCGATGTAGGAAACACATTTTTGGGATTCATAGATTCCATACCAACACTCACAAATCAGCAACCACACCAAAACAAGAAGAACAATCAAAACAAAATGGGACAATTGCAGACTATGTGAAGCACTGACACAACCACGGACAAGGTGAACAACTCACCGACAAATACAGCACTGCCACAGCCTCACAACTGAACGTATGAATGCTGCCACGACAAAAAACTCACAAAGAAGCCTTCACAAACTTTGAATAGAGATTAATGGAATACTGCGAGTGCATGGTCGAAAAAGGTTAAATTTTTGAGCAAAAAATTGGCCATAAGCTTGATAATATAGTCTAGAGAAGGAAAAAGAACATGGCAGAGGAAAAGAAAAGGAAAAAGTGGCCAGAACTTCACTCATGTGCCGGCATGTGGGGTTGGTCCTGTCTGCATTTGGCTGGCGCATGGGGGTGTGTGGGGGCTCCTCCAGCGATCGGATTTTGTGGGGTTATGCTTCAAGTGGTTCTGTTTATGGGTGTATGGTTGTTTTTGTGAAATAATATGGGATGGAGGTGGATCTGCGAAGGACAGCTGTGGGAATGATGTTTTCCGGCGACAACTGAGGGGAATAGGGTTTAAGTTGGATCATGCTCTGATACCATTTTAAGATTTGATTGAAAGGAATGACCTAACTTGAAGATAGGTCTCTTCCTTAATTTATAATACAAATTAAATACATTTTAATGACAATAATACCCTTACTAACTCTCACTAATTAACATACTAACATATTCCATAATAATAATACTAGAAGGCATAAATAACTTCTAGCAATGGCTTTCAGAGGTTGGCTAAAGAATGATGGGGAGAGTGTAATGCGGAGGGTGGGAAGGCTTTTGCTTTATGTGATGGTTGAAATTTTTGAAAGATAAATTTAGAACTTGGTATTTGGAGGTTTTTGGCAATTTGCATTCTAGGAAAAAAAAGAAAAGAACTTGGTGGTATAGATCGGTTGGCTGCAGAGGGACCTCTCTCAGTATATTTTGTGGGTAGAAGGGTTCAGTTGTCTAATGAGTTTGAGCAGGTTCTTTTGAGGGAAGAGGTTAATCAGAGGTAGAAGTCTAGATTGAATTTGGTTGTGGAGGGAGATTGTAATGTAATACTGAGACTCTTTCATCGAGTGGCAAGTGGAAGGAGGAGGAGGAGGAATTTTAAAAAAGAATCAGAGGATGATAGGGACATGATTACTAGGGACCCTGTTTGCATTGCAAGTTACTGATTTTTACATTAATCTCTTTTCCTGACGATAGGGAGGTAGGGCTATGATTGAGGGGTTGGATTGGTGCTCTATTTCAAGTGAGAAAGCAATGTGGATCAATAGGCCTTTTGAGGAGGAAAATTTTGAAACAAACAAATTTGATTCATGTTTGCTGCGTTTGTCACAACTTAAGGAATATATAGAGGCTTCAAGGTAAAATGCAACTGACAAAGCTATAATATTTGTTAATCAAATAAAATACATACCACCTAACAATTCGGAGAATTTATCAGTAAATCATGAAGCAAAAGCATGATAAACAAATTTTGAAAAATATAAGTAACCATCAATAAGCATGTCAAACCAATTTCCCTAGAGTGTATTGTATGATCAATGATTCAGAAGATGACTGTAACATGCAGAGATTAATATGAGAGTCAGATAGAAGGAAATTAGAGATGCAGGATTTTGATTTGGTCCAGGATGGTTGGAAATTTTTGAAGGATGATATTTTTATAGATGTTAATGAGTTTTTCTACAATGGGATTGTGGGTAGGAGCTCTAGTTCCACATTCATTTCCCAGGTGCCTAAAAAAGATATTGCTACTAGAGTCGAGGGTTTTAGGCTAATTAGTCTGGTGATTCATTGCGTAGTGTTATCTAAGAAACTGTCTAGTGTCTTGGTGGATACTGTTCCCTATAGCCAGAGTACAATCATTGGTAATAGACAGATTTTATATGCGGCTCTAGTAGTTAATGAGCTTGTTGAAGATGCTGTTAGAAGAAAGAAAAGGGGTCTGGTTTTGAAATTGGAATTGAAAAGCTTTTGAACTTGTTAATTGGGATTTCTTGGATAGAGAATGTTTTGGTGCAAGATGGAGGACGACATGGATTAGGAGTTGCATTTGTTTGTAGCCTCTCTGTTCTTGTGAAAGGGGAAGCTAAACTTGGGTTTAGTGCTTGTAGGGGTTTAAGGCAGGGTGAGCCTCTTTCCCTCCTTTCTCCATTGTGGCTGATGCTCTGAGTTGAATGATTGATAGAGGTTTTGATAGACTTGGGGGACATGATCAAGGTGGGCCTTGAAAACTTACTCATATCGCATTTGCAATTTGCTGATGATGCCATTCTCTTTCTTTTGGAGGATATGGGTAGCTTTTCTAGTATGTTATGTCAACGGAGCATCACACAGCAAAGCAAAAGATTTCTTTCCTTACTTCAACCCTCATTTATTTCCTTATATTTCAATTCATTATTTTGTACAGTTAGCATACATTTAGTTTACATGTATAGGGCTTAATAGATTATAGTTCACTTGTATAGGGCTAGAATCATGCTAGACCTTATTTACTTTCCATGTATAGCATTCTTGTAAAGTCTATATATAATATACAGAACTCAAGGCCAATTCATTCGGGCATTCACAAAATATTTGACATGGTATCAGAGCCAGCCAACTGCTAGGTTTTTTTTTCCCTTCAATTTTTTGTCTTCTTGGTTTCATGGCTGTTGTGGCTTTGTTTTCTCTTCTGGAATTTTTCTCTGTTCTTTTGGTACTTCTGTGGCTGCGTGGCTGTCGGCACAGCAGGTTTTTGGGTTGTCATTTATTCCTTCAGTTTATGTCCTTGTGATTCTCACCAAGCAGGCAACAGTTTTCTGTTGCTATTTTTGACTTTTGGCAAGCAGGCACAGCAGGTTTTTGGTTTGCTACTTATTTCTCCAGTTTTTGTTGCTGTTTGTGACTCTCGGCAAGCAGTGTTGTGACTTTCGGCAAGCAGGCACAACAGGCTTCTGGTTTGCCACTTATTTCTCCAGTTTCTGTTGTTGTTTTTTGTGACTCTCAGCATGCAGGCAACAATTTTTTGTTGCTGTTTCTGGCATTTATCTTCTCGGCACAGCAGGTTTTTGGTTCAAGATCTAATTTTTAGTGCAGGGAGGTGTTCTTGGTTTTTCTTTGCACCTGCATTGTTTATTTTGGGCTTCTAGATTTTCTGGTGGTTTGATTCTTTTGACAGAGTCTGTTTTTTTTTTTTTTTTGGTCTTCTCGATTTTCTCCCTTATTTAGCATGGACTCCGCACCTATGTGTGCTAAGTTTACGGGTAACAATTATTCTACGTGGGCTTTTCTTTGGGTTCATATTGATGGCATGGATTGTGCACCCAATCTTGATAAATGCAAGGAGACCACAGCTTGTCTTTCATGGGCTGTGCTTGATGCTTGGATTATGTCTTGGCTTCTTGGCTCGGTTGAGCCGCATATTGCCCCCAACTTGCGACCTTATCGCACCGCTCAATCCATGTGGACTTATTTAAAAACAGTATATCATCAAGATAACAGTGCCCATTGTTTTCAGTTAGAGCATGCGATTGCCATGCTTCAACATGACAATGATTCCATCCAAGACTATTATTCGGGGTTTATGACTCTTTGGAATGAATATTCTGATCTGGTTACTGCAGATGTTCCTATGACTTCTCTTCCCATTATTCAATGTCTTCACGAGACTAGTCGTTGTGTTCAATTTCTAATGAAACTCCACCCCGAGTATGAATCTCTTCGCTCGTATTTGCTAAATCGCTCTCCTGTTCCTTCTTTGCATGTTTGTTTTGGTGAGTTACTTTGTGAAGAACAACGACTTAGTACTCAAGTTACTCTGGCACAATCTCATGGTAGTTTTGGGTCTGTCCTTTTGGCTTATGTTGTTCAATGACGAGGGCCGCCTGCACATTCTAGCACTTTGCATTGTTTTGCTTGCAAAGAATTTGGACATATCACTACTCATTGTTCTAAGAAATTATGCTCTTATTGCAAGAAGAAGGGTCACATTATCAAAGAATGTCATATCTGCCCATAGAATCGTCAGGCCCAAGCATTCTAGACTTTTGTTAGTGTACCCCCCACAATGACTTTTGCGGCCCCTGGCTCTTCTTTAGGTGACTTCTCTATTCATGTACCTCCTCCAGCGAATTACTGCACACTTGAAATGGTGCAACAGATGTTAATTTTGGCATTATCAGCAATGGGGCTCCAAGGTAACAATTTTACTTATCTTTGGTATGCGGACTAGGGTGCCTCTAATCACTTGACAAATATTCCCACTATCTTGTGTCATGTTCGGCCCTACGTTGGTCAATCTGCTATTTAGACTGCCAATGGCAGCTCTTTGCCAATAGTTGCTGTCGGAGATGCCTCTTCTAAGTTCACTAATGTGTTTCTTGCTCCTTAGCTTTCCACAAATCTTATTTTTATTGGTCAATTAGTTGATAACAATTGTTCTGTTAATTTTTCTGGTAATGGTTGTGTTGTGCAGGACCAGGTAACGGGGGAGCCGATCGCGAAGGGACCTAAAGTGGGGCGCTTGTTTCCACGACTTTTCCCTGATCCAACACGTTCTCCAATTTCTTCTGTTAAGTCTTTTGCTAGTAATAATGTTTCAGATCTTAGTATGGTGTGGCATCGTTGTTTAGGCCATCCCAATACTTAGATCTTATCTCATGTATTGAACTCTAGTTTGCTTAGTAGTAAAGAATGTTCTTCTTTATCTCTTGAGTGTGCCTCTGGCAAACTTGGTACAAGCAAAACTCTTCCTTTCCCTTTACATGCTAGTAGAGCTTCTCAGTGTTTTGAGCTTATCCATAGTGATGTTTGGGGACCTTCCCCAGTTAGTTCACATGAAAAATTTAAATACTATGTGACTTTCATTGATGATCATAGCAGATTTACTTTGGTCTACTTTTTTCGCTCTAAATCTAATGTTTTTGTACTTTCACTGAGTTTTTAGTGTATCTTGACAATCAATTTTTTGCTTTTATTAAGACATTACGCACATATTCTGGTGGTGAATATGTGTCTACTGAGTTTCAAGCATTTTTGGCTTCTAAAGGCATTATTCATCAACGTTCATGTCCTGCAACTCCCCAATAGAATGCAGTAGCCAAATGGAAAAATCGTCATCTCCTAGATGTGGTCCATACTCTATTGCTAGAATCCTCTGTTCCATCCTTGTTTTGGGTTGAGGCTTTGAAAACTGCTACTTGATTAATCGTTTACCTTCTCAAGTCCAACTCATGGAGTCTCCCTATTTCCGTTTATTTGCTGAGCAACCTTGTTATGATAACCTCCGTACCTTTGGTTGTGTATGTTTTGTTCATTTACCTCCTCATGAGCGACATAAATTATCTACTCAATCTGTTCAATATGCATTTTTGGGATACAATGTGTGTCAAAAGGGATTTGTTTGCTATTATCCTACATTACATCGTACATGCATTTTTAGGAATGTTATGTTCTTTGAAAATCAACATTTCCTTCCTGTGTCCTTTGTACCGTCCTCTCCTACTGTGATTCTTCCCAAGGACTTAAATTTCGATTTTTCGATGATCTCAATTTACGGAAATTTCGATTTCGATTTAAAGAAATTACGGAAATTGATAGTAAATGATGGAAATTTACAATAAAACTTTAGGAAATATTAGAATAGATGATTATGCTTAATATGGTATCAAAATACATTAAAAAAATGCATATATGACAAGTTTCTAGTGTGTAGGATATTAAACTGCATATCGCGAAACAAACTATGAACAAAAGAACATTCAAATGATTATAAAGTTTTGAAGCTATTCCTTTAAGATTTAAGGCAACAAATTATCATTTAAACAACTACATTTTCAATAAAAATTATACATTTAATGATCTAATACCACGTGGACTTTCTTGGTGGCTCAAAGTCATCTCTCCTATCCCTATCATTAGGATTTCGAGATGACATATATTGTTTACAATAATCACTCCATGTCATATAATTTCCAAAATATTGAGTATAGGTGTACATGTGTTGTTCATACTCCTTCGTAGTCATCTGGTTCATGGCAGTTTCTACTCGGCCAGAAGATCTTCGTGTGCTAGGATTTCTTCTTGCAGGTTCTACTTGTTGTGTATGTTCATAGGATTGTTTTGCATTTACATACTGGTCATACTCATACCCATATTCTTGACCTGTTTGTCCATACCCATAGACAAGTGGTTGCCAATTTCCATATTGTTGTGCCTGCTCATTTGCATGTGAAAACGGGTGGCCATATGTAGATTGTGAGGAGCTGTTCTGTGTAGATTCATAACCACCATAACTATTAGAGTCGTGCTCTGTTCTTATACTCATAGATTCCATATTAAGGGAAAAGGTATCCTCTTCTATTTGATGCATCTTCCCTTTTCCTTTTCTATGACTGTACTGCCTATCAACTGGACGTGTTTCTCTTTGTGGACCCTCATCTTCTAGTTGGGAAGGGCGTGTATATTCCACTTCTGGTCTATAATCTTGCCATCCTTCATTTCCTCAGTCCCCACCATCACCACTTGCCCACTGCTACCGCTGGGGTTAGATCCGTCACCACCAGCATCATTGTCGTCATTATCCTCATCACCACCAGAGGGCATAGACGCATAGTGGATGAAGTTCCATATCTAGATCCAAGATTCATTTGAGAATCATCACTACTAGATATTACTTCTTCTACCATTACCTGATTAACATCGATGCCAAAGTCATCTTGTGCATGCTTGGCCATTTGTGGATGGGGACTTCCGTCTCGTTCATCAAGATGGGATGGCCTAATCCATTGAAAAAGTGGATACTCATCCTTATCACCCAATTCTACTAATATGTCAAGAAGGTCCAGGGGATCTTGTTCAGCCACTTTGTCCATTTCGGCCTCCATATCTCTTATTCGAAGCTTCATATTGTAATAACAAAAAACAAGCTACTGAAGTCTGCTGTAGGCTTGTCTATTTCTTTGCTTTGTGTGAATGAGTGCAAATGTGCTCCAATTTCGTTCACAAGCTGATGAAGATGCGGTTTGTGACAAAATGCGCAATGCTAGCTTTCTTAGGATTGGAGCACTTGATCCATACATCATCCACCAATCAGCTGTGCAAGATGTTTTAAGAACACAAGTTAGTATTTACTACTTAGTAGATTGTACTTGAAGTTTGTAATTTTGTATTGTACATTTATATAAAAATACTTACCAGGTGCCATGGTTGTCCTAGTTGCTTTAGCAGCTGCTTCTCCAAAGCTTCTTTTAGCATCTATAAATATAATAATCTAAAAAAAAATATTGTTATTGAATAATTAAACATGGGTTAAGACTTATTTTATTTTAAAAATATACCTCATTTCCAATTTGATCCATGCCCGAGGAATGTGGTTCAAGGGTGTTAAAAACTTTGTGAACTGCATCAAGAGAATAAGGATCTTCCCCAACACCTTCTTTGTATTGACATTTTGGATTTAAGAAATAAGCTGCCAATCAAATAAAGTAAAATATAAATATGTAATAAGTATTTTGATATATGAATTTCTTGAAATTTATAAATATTTTATACCTGCTGCATGAAGAGGATGTTCAAGGGTTCTTTCCTACCGGTCATTGATGACTTTGAGAACCCATCTTGCACTTCTTGCACCTATTTCAATGGCCTCTTTCATCGCCCTTATTGCTTCAAATACAACTCCTAATGTTGGCCACACTTCACTGTCAACTATACGCAATACTTGATATATGGGCTCATAAATGTTACAAACTTTTGCCACTCTATCCCAAAATTGATGGTTAAGAACTGTACTTTCAATTTCTCTACCCATTTTTGTTCGACTAAGAGCATGCTCAGCTCATTCATTAGATGTGAATAGAGATTTTAAACCTACTCTTTTTTTTTGTAGGCTATCAAGTGCAATGTAGTTTGTAGCAAATTGTGTGGCCCCTGGACGCACAATATCCCCTTGACAGTGCTCCCTCATTTTAGCAAGCAACCATCCATGAGTATATATAAAATTAGTGATCTGTCTCCCCTACAAGATCACTATTCTTATTACCTCTCTTTTTCCGATCTCTTCAAAAATGAGATCAATACAATGAGCGGCGCAAGGAGTCCAATACAAGTTGAAGCTTTCTTGTAGGCACTACCATTATCGGTCACCACTTGGACAACATGTTGCTTTCCTACCTCTTGTACAACATATTTTAATAAGGAATATATGTATTCATGGTCTTTTATTTTGTCAGAAGCATCTACCGACTTTAGAAAAATTGTGCTTCCTTTCGAGTAAACCATGAAATTTATGATGGATAATTTTGTAGGGCCTGTCCATCCATCACACATTACAGTGCAGCCATACGTAGCCCACTTTTTCTTCACTTCTTGTACGTGGTCTTCCATTTCTTTTACCTCTAAATCAAGGTATTTTGTTCTGATTTCATAGGGTGTCGATGGATCGACTCCCGTTCCAGCTGATTGGCAACCCCATACCATGTTTTTAAAATGAGGTGATTTTGCCTTCTCAGGTGGAACATTATTATATATAAAAAACTTCGAAATCAACCTATTCATTTCTTCTTTTATTTTACCTCATTTGAATAAATTTTTCAAGTTTCTTTGTTTTGCTGCATCTGACTTGTAATATTGAGAAGACTTTGAAATATATGGCTCTATTTCTGGCTCTCTCACACTTTGAGATCGCCTCATCAGAGTTTGCCTTGCACTACTACCAGCCCCTGAACTGCCTCTTTGTTGCCTACCTGCAAACCTATGAGATTGGTCTCTTTCCCATTCTGTCTGTTTTGAAGCATAGAATGCTTGACGACATGCAGAACTTTCGTAGGAAGAAATGTCAGGCGGGTATGCAATATTGTCAACATCATCAACTTAATCAATTTGTTGTGATTGCATCAAGTTCCCACGCAATTCATTTTTTATTTGATCTATTCTTTTTATTTTTTTGGCTTGTTTTTCTTTCTAAAACAATTCTCATTTCCTGCTTAACTTCTGGAGGTACTTTGTCACAGAATTTTATATTATGCTGCGGGTCGTAATTTGTTAGGTGCATTCTTAATCTTGTTGCACCACCACTCTTTATTTGTATTCCGCAGTATTTGCAAATAAATCCATTCTTGACATTGGGCATTGATTATCCATGTTCCCATGCTGGATCTTGTTTTCTTCCTTCAGACATTTTTGTAGATAATTTTACTTTCCTACAAGGTAATAATGAATCAAAAATTAGGTGTTAAATTAGTCAACAATTTTAAAATAAAATTATTTGAGATATTTTATTATCAATATAATATTAATAAATAAGACAAACATTAAAATATTAAATTAAATTTACAAAATTTAATGATAATGTACAAAATTACCAATAAATTATAGAAATTAAATTAGTCAGATAAATGAAATAATTTAAACTATATTAAGCTAATAAGTACTTTAATTTATTTAATTACTAGGCTATACTGATTAGGTGTTAAATTACTCTAAATTTGTAAAAAAAAATAAAATTATTTGGATGTTACTCTATAATTTAAAATAAAAATATTTAGATGCTAAATAAAGATAAATTAATTACTAAGAGAAATATTAAATTATTAAATTAAAATTACAAAATTAATGATAATTTTTAGAAAATTATTATTAAGTAGTAAATTTTTAAAATGAATATATTTAAATAAATGAAATAATTTATTAATTTATACTATAATAAGACAATAATAGTAAATTATTCTAATTTTATTTAGTTATTAAATTTACTAGTTATTAACTAATTATTTATTATACATTTATACTAACTTATTATTTAGTATACTAGTAAAGCAGTAAAGTAGTAACTAGTAAGTTAGTAACATTAACTAAGGGGTAAATAGTAAATGGGAGAGGAGGGCATTGCTGTAAATATATTGGGGGCAAGGGGGATTTTGAGTAAATAAAAAAACTTAAAAGTTAAAACATGTTATTTAAAATATAAACCAGCCTTTAGGCAGCCCTTTTATTTTGTGGAGTTGCTGCTGCTGCTGCTTGTGGAGGGAGGGGCGACAGAAGCTACAGACTCTCGTCCCTCGTTTCTTGTCTCTCTTCTCTCGGTTTCTTGCTCGCAGCTCTGCGAGAGCCTCGGCAAAAAGGAAGATTGGAGGCTGGAGTTCTTGCGGCTGGCTGCGACTGTGTGTGACGCCAACAACGATGGAGGTGGAGGGTGAAGCCGAAGGCTAGAGGCAGAGGCTCGAAGGGCTGGCAGGAGGGGATTCGAAGGCTAGTGCTTTTCGGAGTTCGAACTTCAAAGGTGGAGGCAGGAGGCAGCAGAAATTTGGAATCAAAGGTTTTCTTTTTTGAAGTTTGAAGATGGAAGAAGAAGGCTTTGAGAGTTTGAGCTTGAGGTATGTATCCGAATGCATGTTAATTTATACAAATAATTTGTGTATTGGTCGGAGGAATTATTGGGTTGAATAATGGATCTGCAGTGCAGAGTATCTCTGCGAGATGTTTTTTTTCACTGTAAGCTCACGGGTTTCACAACGTGCACAATCACGTGGGAAAAGCAAAAAAAAAAATCCGAGAATAGTCAGAATAGTGCTGAAATTCCTCCCTCCAAATTTTTTTTTTTTTCTTCCACATGATTTCCAGAAAATTTCAGAAGAACAGCCGAAATTTTCGAAATTTCGACATTTCGATTGAAATTTAAGTCCTTGATTCTCCCCTCCTTTGAGGTGCAGTTCTCGGATCCTCATCTAGTTAGTTCTCGTTTTAAACTAGGTATTGTGTATACTCGGCACCCCCACCCACAATCTCTTTCGGTAGCTCATCCGATATCTGATCCTACTATGCTCCATATTCAGTCAGTTGCAACACCTCCATAGCCTTTGGTACATCGCTCTTCTTGAGTGTTTGTACCCACAAACAGGTATGGGTTTCCCTCTTCAAGTTCTGGTAACTCTGTTTCAACTCTTACTGCTGCATTCTCCAATTTAGATATTCCCACTTCCTACTCGCACGCTGCCAAGCATGATTGTTGGCGACAAGCTATGCAGGAAGAAATTGCCGCTCTAGAGGCCAATCACACCTGGGACATTGAGCCTTGTCCTCCCACCATTGTTCCTTTGGGTTGTAAATGGGTTTACTTAGTCAAGGTCTGACTTGATGGAAGTCTGGATCGATACAAAGCTCGCCTTGTTGCACTTGGGAATAATCAAGAATGTGGTGTCAATTATGAAGAGACCAGATGATTACTGTTCGTACAATTCTGGCAATTGTTGCTTCCAGTGAGTGGTCATTACATCAAATGGATGTCAAGAATGCTTTTCTTCATAGGGATCTTAAAGAGTGTATTTATATGAAGCCACCCTCGGGCTTGTTTCCCTCTCCGACTTCACATGTGGCTAAGCTTCTTCGTTCTTTTTATGGTCTCAAACGAGCTCCGAGGGCCTGGTTTGATAAATTCAGCACTACTTTATTACAATATTCATTCAAACAGAGCAAGTATGACACTTCATTGTTTCTTCGGAAATCAAACATGGGTATTGTTGTTCTTTTGGTTTATGTTGATGATATTGTGTTTACTGATTCCGATTCTGCTTTACTTTCTCAGCTCAAGACTCATCTCTTAGAGTCGTTTCATATTAAAGATCGTGGGTCTCTCACTTATTTTCTTGGTCTTGAGGTGAATCATAGTCTCTCAGGTATTTCACTCAATCAACATAAGTATGCCAATGATTTGGTGGCCACAGCTGGCCTTCAGAAGGGTACTTTTTTTTTTATGTCGCTAGGTGTCCTGGGCTTATGCACCAAACTAATCCCACGCCTACGCCAGCCATGCCCATAGCCAATACGTAGGAGGTAAATTCGGATGTGCGGTGCAAGTGGCAGGTTTCGAACCCCAGATCCACCGTTGTAAGCGGCCTTTTGGGACAAGTCCTTACCACCTGACCATATGCTCGGGGGCTTCAGAAGGGTACTTCTGTTGATACTCACCATGGAATTAAATGTTAAGCTTCGCAAAGAGGAGGGTGACTTACTTGTTGATCCCAGTTTATACTGGAAGTTGGTGGGTAGCCTTGTTTATCTCACCATTACTAGACCAGAAAATTCTTTTGCTGTACAGCAAGTCAGTTTCTTTAGACTTCTCGTCATCTTCATTTGCCTGCTGTCTGTAGGATCATACGCTATGTTCAGGGCACTTCTACCTGTGGTTTATTCTTCCCTGCAGGCAATTCTACTCACCTTGCTGCTTATAGTGATGCTGATTGGGCTGGTTGTGCGGATACATGTTGCTCCATCACTGGTTGGTGTGTGTTCTTAGGTGATGCATTGATCTCTTGGAAGAGTAAGAAGCAAGACAGAGTTTCCAAGTCATAGACGGAATTTGAATACCGCGGGATGTCTCTTGCTTGTTCTGAAATTATTTGGCTTTGAGGCTTGCTTGCTAAGCTAGATTTTTCTGAGACTCCTACACCTCTACATGCTGATAATACGAGTGCTATCCAGATCAAGGTCAATCCTGTCCATCATGAGCGCTCGAAGCATATTAAAGTTGATTGTTACTCTATCCATGAAGCATTTGAAGCTCGTGTTATCACTCTTCCACACATTTCCATTGAATTACAAATTGCAGATATCTTCACCAAGGCTCTCACTCGTCATCGACATTGCTTCCTAAGTAGCAAATTGATGCTTGTTGTTCAACCCGCATCAATTTGAGGGGGGCTGTCAGCGGAACAACACATAGCAGAGCAAAAGATTTTTTTCCTTACTTCAGCCCATATTTATTTCCTTATATTTCAATTCATTATTTTGTACAGTTAGCATACATTTAGTTTACATGTATAGGGCTTGATAGATTATAGTTTACTTGTATAGGGCTAGAATCATGCTAGGCCTTATTTACTTTCCATGTTTAGCTAGGCCTGGCAAAACGGGTTTTGACCCAACGGGTCACCCGTGACCCGCGTAGTTAAAATAGGTCTGGGTTCATGGAAATCAACCCTTTTATAAACGGGTCAACCCGTGACTCGCCAGTTTATAAACAGGTTAATTTGGGTTCGGGTCGGGTGACCCGTTTATTTACCCATATATTTAACCCAACCCTAATTTCTTATGAATCTTACCCACACCAGTGAGTCAGTTACCAGTCCCCCACTACCCTCTGTGACTCAGTTCCTCTCCCGATAGCCTAGCACCAGCACGCCCACGTCGTCGCCGTAGATCCTCTCGCCGCATGTCGTCGCCACAGTCCATCTCCCTCTCACTCCCTCTCACTCAACCTCACTCTCATCTCCTTTAGTCCCTCGCAGTGCTCTCACGATCTCACCCTCAAACTCCCTCTCTCGGGCCTCCAATCCCCCGAGGTTGTCTCCTGAACCCGCCAACGAGCAGAGAGAAAGAGAAAGCGAGGGAGAACAAATTGTCAAACAAAATTGCCCTGAAGCTCTACCCAGTCACCTTCCCATCTTAGAAGTTGACTTCCTTTGCTCTCCCGCCAATGGCCGGCCTCAGATCTCCTAACACAATGGCCGGCCTCAGATCTCCATGACTCCATCTACATTATTTTTTTTATTTTTTATTTTTTATATTTTGTTTTTTTTAAGATTGAATAAATAAAATAAGGGGTACTTTTTGTAAAAAAATAAATTAAAAAAATTAAAATATATAATTATTTTTAAACGGGTAACCCGTGACCCTCCCGTTTAATAAACGGGTGGGTTACAGTTTACATGGTTGTGACCCATTTACGACCCAACCCGCTTATGACCTGATCCATTTACAACCCACCCGGACTCAGCCCGCCCGCCCATTTTGCCACCCCTATGCATAGCATTCTTGTAAAGTCTATATAATATACAGAACTCAAGGCCAATTCATTTGGCCATTCACAAAATATTTGACATGTTAATTATTTTGCTGGTGTTTGAAAAAGTGCTGGGTTAATTTCTTAAAGAGTGGCATTGTGGGTATAGGAATCAACCCAAGTCCTTTGTTAGGTTAGCTGATTGTGGTTTTCTGAGTTGGCCGATTACTTATTTAAGTATCCCTTTAAGTGGTAACCCTACTGTCGAGTGCTGATTCTTTTCGGGACTCAATTTTTGAGAACGTTGCTAGGAGGTTGGTTGGGTGAGCCCGATTCTCTCTGGCACAGAATAATTGCAGTAAATTTGGACTTCTTCAAAACAGCTGGGATGTGAAAAAGTTGGGGTTAGTATCACCTCATTAAGTCTTTGGAAAATCTTGTCTCAAATTTATCACACTTTTCCCTCTCATGTCAGATACAGTGTTGTTAGTGGGGAGAGAATCTGTTTATGTGAGGATCATTTTTTAGGGGAGGCTCTTTTGGCTAATACAAGTCCTTGCCTTCATTTATCTTCTTTTCATGATTCCCCTATCTTTGCTTTCTTTCACTTGCAAGAGAGCGAGCACTTTTAGATTTTCATTTTTTAGGAGCCTTAATGAGAGAAACCAGCAAGCTTGTCCCTTTGCTCAGCATGCTTCATTCTTTTCAGCTCCAAATGGAGTGTGACAGAAGAGTTTGGGGTGAGATTCTTCTGGGGAATTTTTTGTATAACTTTCTCTTCTCATTTGACTCATGGTCCTTTTGCCCCTTGCTCTTTCATTTGGAAAGCTAATTTATCTGAAAAAGCACTTATTTGAAAAAGTACTAATCTAAAAGTAATCTATAGTATTACTAATTATAACTACTTTTTCAAATAAGTGCTATTTATTTTTAAAAATAGTTTTTCAAAAAAGACTTATTTTTCCATAAAAAAAAGTAGTTTGGAAAAGTACTTTTTGAAATAAGTACTTATTTAAGTGTAAACCAAACACCACATTATTCTCACAAGTACTTAAATAAGTAATTTTATGAAAAATTAATTATTTTTTAAGATGTTCCAAACGGGGCTTAAGGAAGCGTTTTGTTCTTTGTTGTTTAAGGGGTTTGGAAAGGAGAATGGCAGTGCTCAATTTTGGCTGTCTTCTGGTGTATTTGGTTGGGGAGAAATGCCAGAATCTTTTAAGAACTTGGATACTTCTCTTAACTTGCTTTGGAATAGAATGGTGTTTCTTGCTTGGCTGTGGGTCTTGGCAAATGGTTTTTTTCAGCATTTATTTCTGACAAATCTACAGTGGGACTGGGTTGCTTCTGAAGTAGAGATGTTTTGTAATCTTTATTTTCCAGTTTTCTAGTTAGTTCCTTTTCTGATTGTTGGATTACCACTTTACTTAAAAACTTAAGCTTAGGTTGTGGCACAACAATGTATATCAAGCTTTAACACTCTTCCGCACGTGCAGCCCAATAGCACGTGGAGAGATAAACACACTATAATAACACTCATCGCAGGGAATACAATAATTTTTTAAATACCACACAATATATGTGGGCAACAAGACTTGAATCCAGGACCTGCTGATAACCAGCTCTTATACCATGTTAGATTTCCACTTTACCTAAAAGCTTCAACTGTTAGGTTGTGGGCCAGCAATGTAAATCAAGCTTTAGCAATGATGTATAGGTAGGATATCTTATCCTCCATATTTTCCTTCTTTTTTCTTGTTCTACTCTTCTCTCTCTAGTTAATTGTTTATCCAAAGAAAAATAGTGGATGTTGTTGTCTTCTAGTCGTAGCCGACCCACCAATTCTCTGTCGTATGTCCTGGGCATGCGGAGGTGATAAGTTGTTGGTTGCCTGCCTCTAGCACTCTCTTTGGACATTAGGTGCATTAAATTGGTGTAAAACTCAACTCGAGAGGAAATTTCATGACTACTTTAGCAAGATTTTTGTATTGTACAAGGAGTTTTGAAACTTGATAATCTCCGTCACTTTGAAAAGGGAATAGTTTGTTGAACTTAGTGTCTTAAAAATATAAATTACAACTAGGGGGAAACTTCATTAGCTTTAGAGATATACTAATTTGAAAGACGCTTAAGAAGATGAAGAGCATGCTGATTTCAATGACAAAGGTTCTTCAATTTTGAGCCTGTGTCTGTTTTTGAGTTTTTGGACCCACTTAAGTGACTCAAAAGATGGCTTTGTTGCAAATAACAGACCCCAACATTGAACTAACACTTTAAAGAGATAATGTTTATCCTTTTTCCAGTTGTCATTTATGCAATCTGCTGGAAGAACAGAGACTGAATTATTTGAAAATCTTGGATCCTGTTGATTTTCAATAGGGGCAATGCTGGTGTGGTATCTGATGGAGGAATGAGGATTGTGCAACACCATATGCTACATCAATGGATCCATATTATTTGTCCAATACTTCCACTGAAGCAGCTCCTTTCGATATTCTAGTAAGGCAATGTTTTTTTTTTTTTTGTTCTTTGTTCTCTTCCTATTTGCCTTTTCCAGTACCATACTCTTTATTGTGCTTTATTATTCTATGAATGTTGAGAACAATAGAATTGATGATGCATTGTATTATTATCATATCAAATTGATACTAGGATAATGTACTATTTTATTTTAGTTTAATGGAGAATGTGCAGGATAAGGAGATTCGCGGTTAATGTTAGCTGGTGATGGACAATGTGGAAAGAAGTTTAAGAGAATTCGAGACTATTTGGTTGTTACTACTTACTAGGTATTGTACTCCTGTGAATCTTAGAAATACTGTCATGATCTTCATAAATTACACTTGAAATCTCATCCATTGCTGCACATCATGCAATTTTGATTTGCACCTAGTTGAGTCTATTTGAGCCTCATGGTATTTTATTTTATTTTATTTGGGGATCATTGCACATGTTCTTCCTGGCTTCTTAGCTTCATGGGTTTGCTTTTTGCATAGGCACATTAAAAATTATACTTTTTGGAAATACTTGGAAGAGTTCAACTTTTTTATGTAATGAACTTCATTGCAACTTAGTTGAGCTAGAGATATGCTATTTAGTGATCCTTGAAATAAGATAAAGCATTCAAGGTGCAAAGAAGGTTCAATTACATAACTCAAAGGAGAGAGAAGGATAATACCAACTTTTGGTTTGATGTAGTTTGATAAGCTTGGTTGCTATGCATGTGTCTAGACAAGTATTTGGCCTTTGGATTATCCATAGGTAGCAAGGTCAATCAAGAAGTCCTCACATAGGCCTACACGCACAACTACGCTAGTGGGGTGGTGGGGGTGGGGTGAGGGGCTAGTGTATGGTAGTTTCCTGCAACAACCCTTCTAAGCCCTGTATAGAGGAGAGAATAAGATGAGGCAGCCCCCTTAGGGTAGTCATCTTAATCATATTCTAACATAACTAAAGTTTTTCCTAATCTTAGTCATTATTCATTACATGTAGCCCATCAAGTCACAATGTAGTATCATATGGCAGCCTTTCTAAGCCCTATATAGAGGAGAGAATGAGATGAGGCAGCCCCTCTAGGGTGGTCATCCCATCCGTAGTCTAACATAGCTAAATTTGTTCTAATATTAGTATTTACGTGTAGCTCCTCTATTGTAAATCAGATTGCATCTAATAAAATATATTTCTCATTTCTTATTTATTACATTTTGTTCCTATCACATGTGGCCTCATAGGTTCATTTTAACATGGTTATGGAATTGAAAAAAAAAAAAAATTAACGTCCTTGGGCCCTAAGGCTTCTCGCCTTGCGAGGGTAAGGGGAGGGTCGTCACAGTGTACGCAACCTTACCCCTATTATTATGTGGATAGGCTATTTCCTTGGACTTGAACCTATGATCAACCGATCACAAAGGAGCAACCTTACTGTTGATCCAAGGTCCGCCTCGTGCTAAGGGACCATATCGTATGGCGCCTCTAGAGCGAGCAGAGTTGAGAAAACAACTTGATGATTTGTTGGAAGTGGACTATATTCACCCTTCCAAAGCACCGTTTGGAGCACCGATGTTGTTTTAGAGGAAACATGATGGGAGCATGCGGATGTGTCTAGACAACTTTGCGCTCAATAGAGGTGACTGTGCGCAACGATATCCTATTCCATTGATTGCCAATCTGTTTGTTTAGCTGAGTCATGCCAAGTACTTCACTAAACTTGATTTGAGGTTAAGCTGCTATCAGGTAAGAATTGTTGATGGGGATGAGCCGAAGACAACTTGTGTGGCATTATGGGGGCATATGAGTTCTTGGTGATTCCATTTGGGTTGACGAATGCGCTTGCGACATTCTGTACCTTGATGAATCAGGTATTTCATGAGTAACTCGACAATTTTGTTGTGGTGTACCTGGATGAAATTATTGTCTATAGTGCCACTCTGGAGGAACATAAAAAGCATTTACAGAAGGTGTTGGACAGGCTAAAGGAGAATAGTCTGTATGTGAAGAAAAGAGAAGTGCTCTTTCATTCAGCGGAGCGTCAAATTCTTTGGTCATGTGATTGAGCAAGAGCAAGGTCATATCAGGATGGATATGTAAAAGGTGAGAGCTATTCAATAATGGAAGATCTCAACGACAGTGGAGGAGCTGTGTTCCTTTCTTGGTCTTGCTAGCTATTATAGGAAGTTTGTAGAGGGGCACTCGAGGAGAACTGCTTCTTTGACAAACTATTGAAGAAGGGTCAGGGGTGGAATTGGACAGAGAAGTGCTAGGGAGCTTTTAATGACTTGAAGGATGCCATGATGAGAGATCCAATACTTACTATTCCGAACATCATGAAACCCTTCGAGGTACAAACAGATGCATTAGACTACATCCTTGGAGGAGTCTTGTTACAGGAGGGATATCTTGTTACGTACGAGAGCCGTAAGCTTAGTGAAGCGGAACGGAAGTACACAGCTCAAGAGACGGAGATGCTAACGATGATCCATTGTCGCCGCGTGTGGAAGCATTATCTACTGGGGTCAAGGTTTGTGCTGAAAATGGATAACTACCAGAGAATCTGTGAATTCTGGGCACCTGCAGTAGTAGCAGGGATGGGAAAGACAAATAACCAACCAACTATGTATGCTTTAACTTCGTTCCTCTCGTCTTCCTTATGGAGGATTTTTAGGTGATATTTTATTAAGAAATAACATAAGACTAGTCATCAGAGCTAGTATGTTGGATGACATAGATCGGAAGAACCCAACTATTGAATCTGGTGCTAATTAAGATGGCCTCAAATTGGATAAGGAAGTGAGGCGCTAGGCTTGTCGTTTTATGGCTTACCTCCCAAAGAAACCTGACTTTTTAGGGGCATGGCATTTAATCCTATCTTAATATATGCTCATCCAAGGCCAAGGGTGGATTGAATCCAATGCCATTCAACACTTTTTTGTTTTTTTGGTATGCCGCTCCATGAGCAAGGAGTGGCCTTCTAGGAGGTTTTATTGTAGTGGATAGATAGGACTACTAGTTGCTCGATCTGGACCTTAGCTTTTTGTGTGGATGATGCCGGGAAGAGAAGGGAATGCGTCGAGGTGGTGAACAACAACAACACAAGTACATTTTGGCTTTTCCTTCCATGAGATGATCCAATGCTTTGGATTGATGGATAAGAGATCCAAAAAGCGCTTGGGCGCTTTACATACGATGTAGTCTCCATCAGATACATATCGATTTTTTTTTAAGGATCAAGAATAGATAGTTGTTTCATCAATAGATAGAAATAGGGAATTTTCCCTTATTATTGATAGATTCCCTCTTTATCCATTCCTACTCTTTTGACCTTAAAACTTCGGTAAATGACCATACCGACCAATGCCCGGAAAATTGATGTGCTGGAAGCACAGGTTGCATTGGCATCCAACAATGTGGTAGTAGAGATTGCCCGACTGACAAAACATGTTGATGAATTGGAGCGATCACAAAGGCATCAACAGAGTTCGATGGTGGAAATGTTAGAGGACTTTCACCACACTGTGGAGACCTTGCAAGCTTAGATAGTTGATCTGACTGCAAAGATGAATGTAATCGTTCTTGCTATAGGAAACTCTTAACTCTGAGGTTTAGCAAGACCAAGATATCAGAACCCAGGATGTATGGGGGTGCCCGTGATGCCAAGGAGTTGGAGAAATTCTTGTTTGATATTGAGCAGTACTTTCATGCTTTGAGGATTGACTTAGAATAGGTGAAAGTGGATATTGCGACTTGGTGACGTCAAATTGTGGTGGCATACCAAGTACAATGAAATTGAAAATGGACGTTGTGTATTTGATGTTGGGTATACTTGAAGAGAGAGTTCAACGCCCAATTCTTTCTTGAAAATGTTGAGTACAATGCTAGGAGAAAGCTAAGAGACCTTAAGCATACTAGGTCAATTAAGGAATACATGAAACAATTTTTTGTTTTAATGTTGGATATACGAGCCATGTCGAAAAAGGACAAGTTTTTATTTACTTATTTATTTATTTATTTTTATTTTTTTTAAGGGGTTGAAACCATGGGCAAGGGCAGAACTTTATAGGCAAAGAGTTCAAGGCTTGTCTACCGCACAAGCTACTGCGAAGTGCTTGACAGACTACGCTGGTGATAACACTGCTTCGTCTAAAAAGAGTGTCGTAGGTGGAAACAGCGGGAAGTATTTCACAAAGGGCAAACCCAAAAGTGGGGGAGTAGACAGTAAGGCGTCAACTTCAAAAGAAGCTTCATCGTCTCAAGGGTTCAACACACCTGATGAAAAGGGTAAAATTTCATACTAATTGTGTCTGAGGCCCTTATAGAGTTTCCGAGTTCCCTCACAAGTGATCACTCGATGCCTTGCAAGCATCCATCGCAGAGGGCACATTGGAGAGTGATGAGGAAGAGGAAGATACCCCAAGGATGGACGCAATGTGGCTAGCGAACGCATTGGAAAAGCAGGCGAAAGCACCGAAAGTTACACAAGCGAAAGGGTTGATGTTTGTGGACTTAAAGATCAATGGGAAGAATGCCCGTGCTATGGTGGATACCAGGGCAATCCATAATTTTGTTTCACAGGCAGAGGCAGGGAGACTCAACTTATCTTTGGAGAAGGATTCATGATGCATGAAAGCAATGAGTTCTGTGACCCAGCCTACTTTTGGAGTAGCCAAGCAAGTTACTGTGAAGTTTGGGCAGTGGGCAAGTCATGCAAATTTCACAGCGGTGCAGTTGGATGACTTTCAAGTCATTTTGGGAATGCAATTTTTGAGGGAGACTAGGGCAATGCCAATGCCTTTTGCTGGTTCTTTGTGTTTGATGAGAGATCACCTTTGCATGGTGTAAGCTGTTGCAAAGAAAGGAGACGATGCGAAGTTCCTTTCAGCCATGCAACTTAAGAAGGGATTGAGAAGGGGTGAACAGACGTATCTCCCCACGGTGGTGGTAGAGGAAGATGTAGGCCAAGAGATGGTGCCTATGACCATCTAAGTTGTGTTGGATGAGTACAAGGAGGTGATGCCAAATAAGCTACCTCACAACTTGCCTCCATGACGGGGTGTGGAGCATGAGATCGAGTTGTTCCCAAAAGTTAAACCACTTGCTAAGGGGCTATATTGGATAGCACTTCTAGGGCTAGTAGAGTTGAGAAAACAATTTGATTTGTTGGAAGTGGGATATATTCACCCTTCCAAAGCACTGTTTGGAATACTGGTGTTGTTTTAGAGGAAACATGATGGGAGCATGCGGATATGTGTAGACTATTGTGCGCTTAACAAAATGACATTGTACAACAAGTATCCTATTTTGTTGATTGCTGATTTGTTTGATCAGCTGAGTCATGCCAAGTACTTCACTAAACTTGAATTGAGGTCAGACTACTATCAGGTGAGAATTGCTAATGGGGATGAGCTAAAGACAACTTGTGTGATGCGGTATAGGGCATATGAGTTCTCGGTGATGCCATTTGGGTTGACGAATGCGCTTGCAACATTCTGTACCTTGATGAACTAGATATTTCGTGAGTACCTCGACAAGTTTGTCATGGTGTACTTGGATGATATTGTTGTCTACAATTCCATTTTGGAGGAACATAATGAGCATCTACGGAAGGTGTTGGACAGCATGAAGGAGGACAATCTACATGTGAAAAAAGAAAAGCGCTCTTCACTCATCGTAGCATCAAATTCATTGGTCATGTGATTGAGTAAGGTCATATTAGGATGGATATGGGGAAGATGAGAGCTATTCAAGAATAGAAGATCCAAACGACAGTGAAGGAGCTGCGTTCCTTTCTTGGTCATGTTAAATATTATAGAAAGTTTGTGAAGGGGTACTCGAGGAGAATTGCTCCTTTGGCAGAACTACTGAAGAAGGGTCAGGGGTGGAACTAGATAGAGAAGTGCCAGGGAGCCTTTGATGACTTGAAGGATGCCATGATGAGAGATTTGGTACTTGCTCTTCCGGACATCATGAAACCCTTGAGGTACAAACAGATGCATCAAATTATGCCCTTTGAAGAGTCTTGTTATAGGAGGGACATCTTGTTGCGTAGTCGTAAGCTTAGTGAAGCGGAATGGGAGCACACAACTCAGGAGTAGGAGATGCTAGCGGTGATCCATTGTCTTTGCATGTGGAGACATTATCTACTTGGGTCAACGTTCGTGTTGAAAATGGATAACTCAAATGTTTGGCACTTCTTCACATAGTCAAAGTTGTCTCCTAAGCAGGGCCGATGGTAGGAATTCTTGGCAGAATTTGATTTCTCATTTGAGCACAAGACAGGGTGGATGAACCAAGTGGCTGATGCACTGAGTAGGAAGGCCGAGCTGGCGGCTTTACAGATGGTAACACACTTGACGCTAAGTGCTGTTACCATGCTGATGCGAGAGCGCATCAAGGAGAATTTTGCCAAAGATCTAGTTGCGCAGAATCTCATGAACATAAAAGGGGAAAACACGTTAGTTTTGGATGGAAGACGGATTATTGATGATCCATGGTAGCTGACTTTTTGTGCCACAAGTTGGAGATATGAGGAAGATAGTGCTGAAAGAGTGTCATGATACCATGTGGGTCGGACATCCACGATGGTAGCGTACTTTGGCATTACTGCAGCAGAGGTTCTATTGTCCGCACATGCGTGATGATGTGGTTGATTATACTCGGACTTGTCTCACCTGCCAATAAGAAAAGGTGGAGCGAAATAAGATTGTAGGGCTGCTGGAGCCCCTACTAGTCCCATTCAGACCGTGGGAAAATGTCTCATTGGACTTTATCACCAACTTGCCTAGAGTGGGAGATGCAGGGTCTATACTTGTGGTTATAGATAGGTTTTTGAAGTACAGTATGTTTATACCCATACTGAAGTATTGTTCAGCAGAGGAGACGACACAACTATTCGTTAAGAATATTGTGAAGTATTAGGGTGTTATCCAAGATATTGTCAGTGATCGGGACTCAAGATACACTGGCAACTTTTGGGCAGAACTTTTGAGAATCCTTGATTCACAACTTGACATCTTTTCGAGCTATCATCCACAGACAGAGGGACAGATGGAGAGATTCAATAGGCTACTATAAGAGTACTTGTGTCATTTCGTCAAGGCTAACCAAAAGAATTAGGTGCAACTACTTGATGTGACACAATTCTGCTTCAATGCCCAAAAGAGCTCAACAACCAACAAGAGTCCTTTTGAGCTTGTTACTAGTCAACAACCATTGTTTCCTTAGACAGTGGACAAGCCATATAGAGGAAAGAGTCCAAGAGCGTACGTCTTCACCAAAGAATGGAGAGAGAATGCAGAGATTGCCCTAGCCTACTTGGAGAAAGCTTCTAAGTGGATGAAGTAGTGGGGCATATTAGGGGAGAAGACCGCAACACTTCAACGTAGGTGACTTGGTGCTTATTGAATTCAATCCTGAACAGATCATGTCACTATGAGGATGAGATAGGAGACTACTTTGAAATGTGAAAGACTAGTCCCTATCTTGACAAAATTCGAGAAGACCTCTTACAGAATTGACCCTTTGGCTTGGATGAAAGTGCATCTCGTGTTTCACGTTAGCTGCCTCAATTCGAACAGATCATGTCACTATGAGGATGAGATAGGAGACTACTTTGAAATGTGAAAGACTAGTCCCTATCTTGACAAAATTCGAGAAGACCTCTTACAGAATTGACCCTTTGGCTTGGATGAAAGTGCATCTCGTGTTTTACGTTAGCTGCCTCAATTCGTTCAATGCCGACACCAAAGATCTAAGTAGAAGTCAGTCAGCTAGAGCATAATTGAAGACAGTGCAGCTTGACAGACAAGAAGTTGAAGACATCCTTGCAGATAGAGAGTTCTCATCCTTAAGGAAGAAGCGGCAAGAGTTCTTAGTGAAGTTGAAAGACCTTGGTGACGAAGAAATTAGTTGGGTTTCTGCTGAAGATATGCAACCGTTTGTGGACAAAGTTGGAGTGTACTTAGCGTCAAAGTCTACGAGGACGTTGACTGCATAAGTGGGGGAGTGTCGTGAGCCGAGCTTGTTCAGGGTTTTATGCTTGCCTGTGACTACATGTCTTGTGCGTTTGAGATGGGTTTCCATTATGTAAATACTAGCGTAAGATTATTTTTTAGAGGGAGTTTTTCCCTAGGCTAAAAAAGGGAGTATGACTCTTAGGTCATAGTGATGTTTCCTAGTGCCGGAGTGAGAATAGCATAGAAAGCTCTTTAGGGGGAGGGTGAGTGTTCAACTTGTAAAACTCACTAGCTATTGTAAACGTGTTTAGTCTACTTGCCTCCCTCGCTAGGCACTTGTTGTTAACAGGGATGTTGATAATGAATTATACGTTGCTTCAATATTTACTGCTTACGTGTCATTGCTTTCATAAGTTGCTTATTGCTTTTTCTTATATTTGTTTGAATGATAATGGAAGTGTTATGTTGGTGAATTGTGGTAAATGCTAGGGTGGGTAGTTAAACAAGAGTGGTTTAGCTAGGGCCGCAACAAATGTGTGAAATATTTGGCCCGTTACAATTAGAGAGAGAGAGAGAGAGAGAGAGAGAGAGAGAGAGAGCAGGACTCTCTAAAGCTCTTCACACTCTGTGTCCTTCGATCACTATGATGTGTGGCAATCCCTCTCCCCCTACGATTTTGGGTACTCCCCGGGGGGGGGGGGGGGAAATACCCTCACTTCGTTCTCAAAGGACTATAGTCTCATCGTTTGTGCCTCTCACCCGAGAGTCACTTCACTAAAGGAAAAAAGTGTGAACTATGAGTTTTCGAAGGACTACTTTAGTCTCGTTCGTGCCTCTTACCCAAAAGGTGCTTCACTAAAAAGTGTCAAAAAGAAGGGCTTTAGCAGGGCTTAAAAGGCCAAATAAATCGTTTTTGCAGCTCCATAACTGCTAGTTGGTGAAGCAGAGCGAAAACCCTCGCCCCTAGATTGCTAAGCAGGTTTGTCTTGCCCCTACTCATACTGCCAGAGAGAGTTGCTTGTAAGATCAAAATTGGATGTGGAGTTTTGATTGAATTAAAGCGACGCCAACCAGTACGGGAAATGTTGGGCCCGTTTGGTTGTTGAAAGCATTTTCTATTTTCGTTTTCCAAAGAACTATAAGAGCTCGAACTTCTTCTTATTATTTTTTTTTTGAGTTTTTCAAGATTTGTTTTGAAAGGCTAGAAAATATAGGATTTGTTTAGTTACATAAAACAATTTTCTTTTTTCATTTCTAGATCTCCATATAATTACAAAATCATACATTGTTTCCAGTTTCCCAAAAATTATATAAGGAATTAGAAATCTAGAAAACAATAAAAATACGTTTTCCAACTTTTCTGTACAAATTTAGAAAATTGGAAAAACAGGTGGAATTTATGTAATTATTTGAAAATTTTTAATGGAAAATAAAATTGTTTCCCACAGATGAATAGTGACAAAACTTTTATTATTTTTTTGATTTATTATACAAATATTGTTAAACTAAAAAATAAGTTTTTTTAATAAATTATTTGAAAACTAAAAATAGAAAATGAAAGCTGTTTTCTTCTATAGCTAAATAGGCAGCCGTCAGAAATTCTGTTATAAAAATAACTTTTTAAAGTGTCGTTGATGGTCCACAAAAGCTTAAAAACTAAATATTTGAAATGCTCGTTCAACCAACAACTATATTTTTGATGTGGTTTTCATTCAATTATTACTTTTGGGTTTGGGGTTGGTGAAGATGTGGACAAGAAAGAATCAAGGGTATGTTTGGAATATTTTCTATTCAGTCAAGAAAAAAATTATGATAATACATTTGTTTAAGGTAGTCATAGGTTTTTATTTTTATTTTTATTTTTTTGGTTGGTTCTCAACTGTTTAAAAAAAAATAAAATTTGAAAACAATATTTTATGATTTTTAGTTATTTTGATAGCCTTTTGTTAGGAAATTTTAATATACAAAATTAACTTTTATGGATTAAATAATTCATTTTATACTTTTTAATTAAAATAAAAATAAAATTACCGTGTGAATTTAAATGATAATTAAAATAAAATATTCATAGAAGTTATAAAAAGTTGAAAAAACAATAAGGGATTTAAAAAATATATATATATATATATATATATATTTTTTTTTCAATTGTCATTTGCAATTGTTCTTGTAGCACTAAAAAATGAGTTTTGAAATATGATAAGTAAATAATAATTATTATAAAATTCTATTTTTATTATAGTATTTTTGAATTTTTATGTATTTATTGTTTTAATTATATTTTTAATTGCCATTTGATTGAAGAATAGAAAAAAAAAAAAGAGCATATTTTAATCATTTATTTTTAATTTGTTTTAAATTTGAGAAATATTGACCAAATAAGTTGTTTTTAGTTTTTTGTCGACTTTAGCTTTTAGGTTTTGTTAGCTTTTAGTTTTTAGTTTTTGTTGGTTTTTGGTTTTCATTTATGACTTTCATTTTCATAATTTTTAGTAGTGATAGTGTTGATTAAGGTGTAATCCCAAAAGAGAAAAAAAAGGGGGGGGGGGGGTGAATTGGGTATTTTGAAAATTCTTTGACCCTATTTACCAATCAATCCCTATTTCTATGTTTAACTAATTAATGTCTAGAATTTGATGTTGATTTGAATTACTAAATCAATGAATTTCTTTTTACCCAATTAAATGCGTGTAAAGTTATTCAGCATACACAAGCAAACAGGAAATTGAAATATGATGCGGAAAATAATAAGGATAAGGGAATAGAGAATGCAACCACGATTTTACGAGGTTCAGCCAATCCGGCCTACATTCTCGCCTTGAGCAATCCACTCAAGGATTCCACTATAATCCCTGCTCCTTAAATTGGGACGGAACTTCCCTTACAATTCGCTGCTTACTTGAGGTGCAACTCCCTCCTAATCCGCTGCTTACAAGAGATACAACTCTCTCTCAACTCGGGTTCACAAACTGAATGTTGAATACAATTTAATCTGCAAAACACTCAATGTTGCTTTTAACAAAGCTAGTGAGTACAATTCAAAGTCCTAGTACATAATCATATGATAAAACTTGAAGCTCAAAATGTATGGAAACGATACAATCGTTTATGTATGATATGCTTCAACACACAAATCCTTCTTTAACCAAAACTCCCAAGTAATGATATATTTAAAATGCTTTGGAATATATTAGGGTTCTAGTTCACTTTGTAAAGATGCACAAATATATCTAATGTGAACTTGTTAAAAACTTTATCTTGAATATTTTATCAATCTATATAAAAAAGCTTTCTTTCAATTATTTAATCACAACCCAATCTTTGTAATATGCAAATATATATATACGATATGTAATTCAAAGATCAAAATACTGAGTATAAGGTTTTTCAAACAAAATATCCCTCAATAAAGTAAATATTTATGAATACCAAGGATATATATTCAAGTGTTTTAATATATCTAAAATATGAATCCTTTAACTGAATGCACACTTGAATCAAACTATTCAATCAATGACAAAACCTTAATCAAATAGTGAGATTATCCAAATAATCTATGTGAAAATATACTCACTATCAATCTCCCGACTTATTTTAATAATAGATTTGGAATGAGAAGTTCTTTGAAAAATAGGTATACTCTTGAATCAAATACTATTCAATCAATAGCTAAAACCTTTCTTAAGTGATTATCTTGTAAAAAAAATATTTATATGTATATGCATTCAAAATCAATTTCTCTAATGATATTCAATAACAAGTTATGAGATGAGAAGCTCTTAAAAAATAACTTGAATCACCAAACCTCAATACCAAGATGAAATACAAAATGTATACGTGAGTTCCCTTCTGGTTTTCTGAATTGATTTGCTCAAAGACAATGTGTAGAATGAAGTGCAAGCAATCGTATATCAATCAGCTCAAGTTTCTCTATTTTCTTTCAATAAGATGTGTTCTTCTCTTCTTGTGAGTCTTAGTTTGGTTATAGGGTTTAGATATTTAGTATTTATAGTATCTTACCCTTAAGATTGATCTCAGCCGTTGGATCAAAGAAAAAGCTCGCGAGTTCTATTAATAAAAATATGATTTTTAAACTTTCCCGCGACTTCAAGCTACTAATGTTGAAGTTTAGGCTCCTAAAGTGACTTCAGGCGACTGAAGTTCCAGTTCAGGCAACCGAAGTACCTCGGCCTTCTTGCTATGTTTTCCCATTAATTCTTCAGGCTACCGAACTTAATCTTCAGGTTCCTAAAGAAATTCTTGAAGTACCTCGGCCTTCTTGCTATGTTTTCCCATTAATTCTTCAGGCTACCGAACTTAATCTTCAGGTTCCTAAAGAAATTCTTTAGGCTACTGAGGGTGAGTTCAGGTTACTGAAGTCCCCTTTTTCTCAATTTTCCCTTCCTTTTTTTTTTTTTTTTAATTTAAAAATCTATTTTATTTTCTTTATTGACTTTTTTATAAAGGTACTTTCCAAGGTTTTAAGAATATTTTTAAGTTCATGAAAGTTCCCTAATGATATACATGAAATGCATGAATCCTAAAATCATTCTAAGTTATGTTGCACCTCAAATTAAATCATATGAAAATGTAAGTACATGAGTTCTAAATACCCATTCCCAAGATGTTCTTGAATTTTGCCGCTTGCATCTTGATTCTCGTATTCTTTGAGTTCCATGGATCTTGCCAAGATATGTCAGCTTTACTTTATGGCTTCCATGACTCGTTATCTTTCCGTGCATGCTTAATATAGGTCATGTTCACAAACTCAATGCACAAATCAAATAAAAAGTGATTTGTCATTATCAAAACTGGATTGGACTCGTAGAGTCAACAGATACCAAACAGCCCCTAAGATATTTACTACAAATATTAAGATTCAAAATATATTACCTAGGGAGGATGAAGGTGTTGGCCTTTATTTTTTGTATTTTCCTTGAATATAGAAGGGAAAGGGGTTGACTTAAAATAACCTGGAATGAGATAGTGAGGAAGTATTTAATTGCTTTGAAGAAAATTCCCTTGATCGCTTGAATTGGTGGAAAAGGATTTGTTGGTGGAAAATGATTCATATAGACATCCACATAGTGGGATTTAAGGCTTCTTATTGTTGTTATGAGATACTCATTTTCTATGGTAATGAATGATTGAATACCTACAGTTCCTGTATTGTATTAATCAGGTTAACTATTACAGTTCCTGTATTGTATTAATGAATGTTGTTATGAGACTCATTTTGGATGGGTAATGAATGATTGAATACCTAAAGTTCCTGTATTGTATTAATTATGTAACTATTACATGATTTGATACAAATAAAGCACAAACTGATTTGGTACTTGAGCAGACTGTAGTCTACATCATAGAGGATCACATCATTGAATCTTGTATAAAGTTTGTGCATCATTTTGATCTGTTTCTAGAAGTGAAAATTGAAAATGAGTTGATTATGAATCATAAAGTTAGTTCCATTCTTGCCTGACAACATTGCTCTCTAGATAAATTGTTGGCTTAGTCAGCCATCGATTATTTCCAGATAGAAAAGATTTAATGTTGGTTTCTTTCATTTTTCATTCATCTTAAATAATAAAGAGTTGATTTTTCTGTATGGAAAAAAAATGAAGGGCTGAGCCGCAGAGGTGTAGATTATGGAGTTTTCTTTCTGCCTTGTGTCTGAATAGGACACTACAAGTGTCCCTCATGACTCATGAGCGATATGATAATTTTGCACTAAGATATTCTCATATTGCACGTGTTTATTTCTTCCTACAGGATACAGGTAGCAAGACTTGTGAGTTTTGGTTGCTTTCTAAACTGAGCTCTGTTCACTTGGCAGCTTTACCCCTGCACTGGCAATTGCTTGTTAATATGTAATGGATGTTTGGTTGAGATCTGCTCCACCATTGTACCCTTTTCCGCCCCTAATGGAACACATTGCAGAGGTGGTATGGTGCAAAGCGTTGCTCCATTGGAATGGGCTTGCTAGTTGCCGACTCATATCGGATGTTGGACATGAAAGCCTGTCAAATTGGGGGACTGCAACGATATAGGCCTCAGATGAAGCCATTAAGCTTTCCTCCATTGCACTGGGCTTGCTAGTTGCAGACGCATAATGGATGTCGACCTTAGAAGCCTGCCAAAGTGGGAGACTCCGATGTTATAGACCTCAGATTGAAGCCATAGCATTAGTATTGATGTCAGTTGAAGCCTGCCAACTTGTTTCATTACTGATGTGTATCGTACAGTAAAACTAGAAGTTCTCTCCTTTTAGTTAGTGCGAAATAGTTCTGGGTTTGACTTCCTGATCGAATTAGTGGTTACATTGTAAGAGTTTGAAAATTAATTTTGAACCTCAAACTACCTTAGCTTGCATTTGGTTTGTGGAATCGTTTTAGAATTTTCATTATTCATGTTTGTTTTGAGGTTGAAAAAAATATCATGATAGTAATATCATTTATTCTGAGTCTTTTAATATTTTTTTTTTTTTTTTGGTCCTGGAATATGTTACACCAAGGGGTAGTTTAAGTTCAGCATAAAAAAGAGGTAAGATATTTTTATTGGGAGTAACCTTCCACTTATGGCTAAAATTAATTTTGATGGTTCTTTTGGAACTAATCAGGAGTTATTGGTCTAGTTACTTGTAATAGGCTATGAAAACCATCGTAGGTAAGGGGAGATAGATGACAATTCCAGTTTCCATTTATCATCTCTGCTTTTTATTTTATATTATCATTCTTGTACAGTGAAAAAATATTTTATGTCAGCGTACTTGCTTATGTTGTTTGTTATGAAAATAATCAATAATCCCTAATCCCTAATCCCTAATCAATGATTCAGCTAATCTGTAATGGATTTTTTTCCAATGGTTCGAGCCACTTCTAAAAGTTGACTAAGCTCATGGGAAATTACAACCTCCGGAAGCTTACAATAAAATTTTTACAATGAGTAATCAAGGAAGAGAAACGGCAAGATTTGAGCCCCAAGTAAAATCAGCATCACCTGAATATCATTTCTGGTGAGGAGCATGACTTGCATTGGAGTCTTTCTGCATGTAAGACTTGTAATTCACCAATGGTAAAATATCATTGTAATTTGAATCCACAAAAGTGGGATGTGTTTTAATGTAGATTTTAATAGTATAGGTACCACACTACTTTAATGTATTTGAATCAAATTCTTGAATTTTGAATACTGTAGGAATTAATAACTATGACTTGCCAATTACCTAAAATTTAAGGATTTAAAATGTAATGTGGTTAGTGTCATGTATTACCCCCCATGACGGGTTGTATAGCCCGATAGTGAGACCTGACAATGGTTGACCGACCACTGCCGAGTCAAAATGTCTGTAAGTACGATGGGCCTGCCACACCCTAATTCGGATTGCCAAGTGGATTTCTACAACTCTACAATGAAAGTCACATCGACTATCCATCTCCCACCCCCTCTACTGGCAGGAGTGGTTAGCACAAGTCTGAACTGAATTGAACTATATAGCTATGGTACCGTACTCCTAAAAACTAATTTGAACTATCATCCGGGTTCTAATAACATATAGTACATGATCATACTCTGTTTTAACATAAATAGATTGATAACATTTTCTGAATTCTGTATTAACATAAATAATCACGGCCTTGCACCGGATCACATACATAACTATGGCCTTGCCGGCTATCAATCATGACCTTGCGCTGAACATATCAAAGATATTGAACTGAGCATATGTACTGTTTATCATATATTCTGAAACCATAATTTCATGTATTATCCTTGTTATTCCTGAAAATAACTATAAAAATGTCTTTTCTGTAAATCTGACTTAACATAATAAAATATACGTGAAACAATTTTCATGCCACACAAACTAAATAAATAAAAAATGCATGAAATCTGTTCTAGAATTACATTTTCTGACATTTTACACAAAAAACATACTCCTGTGTAATAGCAGCAGTATTTTCCCAAATATACTCATACATAATACATGCTTTCTGAAAATTAATCTGTTATTAAATAATAATAATTTTCATAGAAAGTTATTGCCTTAGTTTATTCCCTTATCTGACTACTAGAAAACCCCTAAAATGACTAGTCCTGCACCTGCAGGGTTTCCTGCTCAACACCTTGAAAACATCATTGCCCCAAGCAAAACTTCAGTATTTCTTCAAACGCTACATTTTATACAATTGTAGGAATGCCAAATACTCAATAAAAAGTCTTAACCTGGGATGAAGTCCAAGTTAGCCCCACCAACGATCTACTCCAGCAGACTAGAAGAGAACTTCCCTAGGAGTAGCGTGGTAGCTTCAGATCATCGATCCGGCAAAGAAAGGACTCAAAATCTTAGTGAGAAGGAAGGAGAACCGAAGAGGAGATAGATAGATAGATAGAGAGAGAGAGAGAGAGAGAGAGAGAGAGAGAGAGAGAGAGAGAGAGAGAGAAATTCTTCGCGTGAATTATGTGGTGAAAACTAAATTCAGGCAATTTATACACCTGCACTCGTCGATGAGACACATCACCTCGTCGATGAGGCCATGAAGGAAGTTTATTGACGAACGCTTATTCCTCGTTGAAGAAATTCAGAACTGAAAATAACCCCTCGGTATCTTCTCGTCAACGAGATGCATGTTCACGTCGATGATCCCATCAAGCGTGCTCGTCGATGAACGCGTTGAGTTCGTTGACGAGACCCTGTTAAATTCTAAATTTACAATTTCCTTTTCTCTTCTCCTCCTATTATTTAATTAACATAATTTACCGGGTCTCTACATTCTCCATTCCTTATAAAAAATTTCGTCCCCGAAATTTACTATTCATATGATTCACCATCCCCTAAAGGCAAACAGTCTACTTATTTTATTACTTACCCTCACTTATGGTGGAGGAATATCGTGGTTACATTCAAATTTCTGGGAGATTACATATACAAAATAAAATTCTCCCGAAACTAGAATACTATCTACTAACTAAAAATTACTACGTGAGTTAGTTATCTTGCAAAAGAAACTTTACATATTCATTTATACTATTTTCCATCTACTACCACTCCCCACTGAAAAGATACAGGTATCTCTGGCATACTTATTCCTCGAGTTCCCAAGAAGCTTCTTCTATTATGTGATTTCTCCATAGGACTTTTATTAGAGGAAGCTTCTTATTGCGCAATTCCTATTCTTTCCTATTCAGAATCTGAATTGGTACCTTCCCATAAGCTAGTGAATTATTGAGCTCTAATTCACTATAACTGATTACATAGGAGGGGTCTGGGACGTATTTCTTCAACATAGAGACATGGAACACGTCGTGTATCCTGGACAAAGCAGTTGGTGAAGCTAGCCTGTAGGCAACTGGCCCTAATTTCTCAAGAATTTAAAATTGACCAATAAACCTAAGGCTAAGTTTACCCTTCCTTCTAAACCTCATAACACCCTTTAATGGAGCTATTTTAAAAACACATGATCACCAATATCAAACTCCAATTTCCTGTGGCGGGTATTGGCGTAACTCTTCTATCGTCTTTGAGCTGCACTAATTCTATCTCTAATGAGCCGAACCTTATCATACGCTTGTTGTGCTGACTCTGGTCCCATAACTTGTCGTTCCCCCCATTTCATCCTAGTATAGAGGAGAATGACACCTTCTACTATAGAGCACTTTAAATAATGTTATGCCAATGCTAACATGATAATTGTTATTGTACGCAAATTCCACCAATGACATAAATTGGGTCCAACAACCCCTAAAATCCAGCACACATGCTTGAAGCATATCTTCTAATATCTGAATCGTCCTCTCAGTATGCTCGCTGATTGAGGATGGAACACCGTGCTGAAAGATAATTGAGACCCTAGAGCCTCTTGTAAGCTCCTCCAAAACTATGGCATGAAACGTGGGTCTCGATCTGACACTATATACACTGGCATTTCATGAGAACGGACTATCTCCTGAATATAAATCTATGTCAGTTTGTTAATGGAGTAGCTGATCTTGACAGGGAGGAAATAGGTGGTCTTAGTCAAATGATCTACAATCACCCAGATTGCATTCTGGCCATGCAATGCCAACGACAGCCCTAAAACAAAATCCATAGATACGTAATCCTATTTCCACTCTGGGATAAAAAGTGGCTATGATTGGCCTGACGATCTTCAGTGCTCAGCCTTTACCTGCTGGCACGTCAAATACTATGCTACATACTCAGCAATCTCCTTTTTTATACCATTCCACTAATAAAACTCTCGCAGATCCCTATACATTTTTGTGCTGCTAGGATGAATTGTGTATAGAGATCTGTAAGCCTCTTCTAGGATGATCCTTCTGATATCAGCATTAGCAGGAACACATAATCTAGAACGGAACTACAAAGCCCCATCATCTGTAATGCAAAACTCCTCTCCCTGACCACCTTATACTCTGACCATTCCCTCTGCTAATTCTGGATCCTCTTTCTGTGCAGCTTTAATCCTTTCCTGCAAAGTAGGCTACACCACTAAGTTGGCAATATATGCCTGAGGGTCACTATTGACCAACGCTATGCTGAGTCTCTTTAGATCCATTAAGATCAGATACTGAATCTCTATAGCTACCAGTGCTAGTCCCACAGACTTCCTACACAGCGCATCAGTTACCACGTTTGCTTTTCCTAGGTGGTAACTGATAGTGCAGTCAAAATATTTAATAAGCTCCAACCATCTTCTCTGCCTTATGTTCAGTTCTTTCTGAGTGAAAAAGTACTTTAAACTCTTATGGTCAGAGAAGATTTGCATCGCTCTCCATACAAGTAATGCCTCCAAATCTTCAATGCATGTACTACTGCAGCCAATTCAAGCTCATAGGTAGGATAGTTCTTTTCCTACTCTTTCAACTGCATGGAAGCATACGCTACTATCCTACCATGCTGCATCAATACACAGCCAAGTCCCTTCAAGGATGCATCACTTTAAATAACATAACCCTCACCCCCTGACAGGATGATCAACATTGGTGTCGTGACAAACCTTTGCTTCAATTCCTTGTAGCTCTGCTCAAAGTTGTCATCCCATTCAAATCTAACGTTCTTCCTAGTTAGTCGCATCAGAGGCCCTAATAACACCGCGAATCCCTCAACAAAACGACGGTAATAACCAGTTAGTCCCAAGAAACTCCTGATCTCTTGAACATTCCTCGGTCTAACTTAATTCACTACCGCATCAATTTTACTAGGATCCACAGAAATTCCATCCTCTAAGATGACATGCCTAAAAAACGCAACCTTCTCGAGCTAGAATCCACATTTGTTGAACTTGGCATACAACTTCTTTCCCCTGAGCATCTGTAAGACCTGCCTCAAATGCGTCTCATGCTCCTCATAGCTCCTCGAATAAACCAGTATATTATCAATAAAAAAAAGCAACAAACTGATCTAAATATTGGTGAAAGATTCTATTCATCAAATCCATGAATATTGTAAGAGCATTCGTTAGACTGAAAGGCATAACAAGAAACTCATAATGCCCATACTTGGTCCTAAAGGATGTCTTCGAGACACCTTTCACCCTAACCTTCACTTGATGGTAGCCTAATTTGAGGTCAATCTTAGAATAAACCTATGTACCCTGGAGCTAATCAAATAAGTTGTCTATACAGGGTAGAGGATACTTATTCTTGATTGTCACCTTATTAATTTTCCTATAATCTATACACATCCTCATGGAACCGTCTTTCTTCTTCACAAATAACACTAGACCTCCCCGCGGAGATACACTGGGCTGTATAAAATCCTTATCAAGAAAATCTTGCAACTGATTCTTTGATTTTGCCAACTCTGTTGGCACTATTCGGTAAGGTGCTTTAGAGATTGATGCTATACTTGGAAGCAGTTCAATAGGAAAATCTACCTCATGATCAGGTGGCAAGTCTAGTAACTCATATGGGAAAACATCTGTAAACTCCTTTACCACTGGTGTACTAGTGAGCTTTAATTGATTCCTTGAAATTTCCTTCACAAAGGCCATGAACCCTTGACAGCCACTCAGGAGCAATCTTCTCGCTAGAATAGCTGAAACTAACTGAGGTGGGGATTGCACTCACGACCCTATAAATCTAAATTCTGCTATTCCCGGAGGTCTGAATATTACTTCTCTTGAATGGCAGTCTATACTGGCAAAGTTAGATGCTAGCGAATCAATCCTGAATATTATATTGAACTCATGCATGTCCAGCACTATCAAATCAGTAGACAGGACTTTCCCCTGAATAACCACTGGACTGCCTCGGAGCACCCTACTACACCTCACTACTAACCTGGTCGGTGTGGTTACTAACAGTTCAGTGTCTAACAGCTGTGTTTCTGCCTCACACAATTTAATACACCCCATAGACACGAACGAGTGCGTGGCTCCTAAATCAAACAGTACAATAACTTTAAATGAAAGCATGCTAACCATACATATCACGACGTCGCTGGCTATCTTAGAATCACCAGGCGTCAAGGTATAAACTCTCGCTGGAGCCGTATTCCTTTGCTAACCTCCACGAGGCACCTAAAAACCTCCCCGAGTAGGTTTAGGAGTGGAAGCAACTCCAATCTGAGCTTGACAATCCCTCATCATATGCCCTAGCTCCCCACATTGGTAGCAAATACCTTGCCCGGTACGACACTCCCCTAGGTGTCTTTTCCCACAAGTCAGATAAGTTGGAAAAGACTGCATATCCTAAAACCCAAGATTCCCTGACTCCTGCATCCGATCCCTGTAGTAGCAACCTTTCTTCAACGAACCCCGACTGGACCCCTACTAGGAACCAGAAGGCGTGGACCTCTTTCTCTATTTCTGTTCCTTAGCCTCCAATCGCTCTCCAAATTCAGCAATAGCTGTGCTGTTTACCAGCTCGGCAAAATCTTGTAATTTCAGTATTGATACCTGCTTATCTAATTCTCGCCTCAGGCCTCTTTCAAATTGTCTTACTTTTTTCGTCTCGTCTGAAATAATGTACGGGGTGAAACGAGGTAATTCAATAAACCTCGCAGCGTATTGCTACACTATCTGTTGTCCCTGCATCAGGTTCAGGAACTCCTTTATCTTGGCTTCTCTAAACGAGGCTGGAAAGTATCTGTCAAAAAATACTTCCTTAAACTAATCCCATGTCATCTCTATAGACACTGTCATCTACTACTCAAAAAGTTTCACTTCCGTCCACCACCTCTTGGCCTCCCCTATCAATTTATACGTAGCGAACAACACCCTCTATTCCTATGTACACTGCAATACTGCCAATCCCTTTTCAATCTCCTGCACCCAGTTCTCGATGATCGCAGGATCGGTTCCTCCTGAAAAAGATGAAGAATTCATCTTGATAAACTTCTCAATCAAACTACTATGGCCTGCAGACGGACCTTCCTGCTCTCTGGAGTTCCTAGCAATTTCGGCCATGACTTGCTGAGCCATGCTGCATAGTACTGTGTTTGAATCGCCACCAGCTACACCTGAGGGCTCAATTCCCTCATTACCACTAGCATAGGTGCTACTACCCCCAGGGTCCATCCTAAAAAGACAATAAACTTAGCTTAGGACCCTATTACCATAACATATCATCTAATTAGAATATTATATCCTTAACTGATTTATCATTCCCGATCTTAATTCAAGATTCAATCCTGCAACCTAGATACCCAGCCCGACAATAGTTTACTATGACTTTCCTAAAATCGTCACTCCAAGAAAGAAATATAAAGCATCATGGAAGTTCTGCATCTAGACTACAAAACAAGACCTCAAATTCCCTTATCCTATGCTCTAGTATTGTTACCGCTACATTCTAGAGTCTAGAGAACCTAGCATCCTAGGCTTTGACACCAAACTGTAACGACCTACTTATCTTATTACATAATCAACCACATTAAATACCCTGATACCATTAAATTATAACATAAAAAAGTTAACCCAAACCAGTGGGTAACGGGGACACACCTATCACACACAATGGACACCTAAGTAGCAGTAAATATAAATTTTCATTCACCCAACCATAAATTACTTTACTAGAGTTACTTACATTCCACCATATTTATGTAGATATATAATCCCCAAAAATATCCAAAGATAAAACTAGGATCTTACTTCAAAACTCTACTGACCCTATTTCAAAACTCACCCTTCTAGTAGGGTAAAACAACTACCTCAACGGCGCGGAGTTTACTCACCCTTCTAGTAGGGTAAAACAACTACCTCAATGGCACGGAGTTCGCCTGTCTTTCTGGGTTCCCTGAAATAATTTTGTGCTAGGGTGAGACACTTCTTAATAAGGGAAATAAACTAAATACATTTGCATGGCAACATGAATATTTGCGTTCTAAAATAAATATATAGTACATATTACATGCCCGAAAACACTGATAATATCATAACTGAATAAACATACAATTTCATAGTTATACTAAATCATATTGTATCTCAATGTTCATAAAATCATCTACTATAACTAGTAGTACTGAAATATACCGAGGATGAATAGCTAGCTGGTGTCATGTATTACCCCCCATGACAAGTTGTGCAGTTCGAAGGAGGGACTCGACAATAGCTGACTGACTACTACTAAATCAAAATATCTGTAAGTACGATGAGCCCGCCACACCTTGGTCCGGACTGTCAGGTGGATGTCAATCCTCTACACTAAAAGCCACATCAACTATCCATCTCCCACCCCCTCTATTGAATCGGGTGTAATCCCAAGAGGGGAGGGGGGGTGAATTGGGTATTTAAAAAATTCTTTGACACTTATTTACCGCTTAAACCCTTCTTATATATTTACCAATGAATTCTTGTTACTCAATTAATTATGTGTAAGGCTATCCAACCTATACATGCAATACACACAATTTAAATGCAATTCTAAAAATAAAGAGTAAAGGAAAGAGAGAAGACAAACACGGTTTTTACGAGGTTCAGCCAACTTGGCCTACGTCCTCGCCTTGAGCAACCACTCAAGGATTTCACTAAATCCTTACTCCTTAAATTGGGACGGAGCTTCCCTTACAATCCTCTGCTTATAAGAGGCACAACTCCCTCATACTCCGCTGCTTACAAGAGATACAACTCTCTTCTCACACACTGGTTCACACACTGAACCGTGTATACAATAGAATCTGGAAAATAACACTCAAAAATGATTCTAACAAAAGCGTGTGAGTACAAATAAAATTCCTAACACATTAACATATGATTAAACTTGAAGCTCATGAATGTATGAAAACGATACAATCGTTTTATGTATGATATGCTTCAACACACAAACCCTCTTTAACCAAAACTCTCTCGTAATGATATATTTAAAATGCTTTGGAGTATACTAGGGTTGTAGTTCACTTTGTAAAGATGCATACATATATCTAATGTGAACTTGATAAAAGCCTTATATTGAATATTTTATTAATCTATATCAAAAAGCTTTCTATCAAATATTTAATCACAACTCGATCTTTGTAATATGTAAATATATATGATATGTAATTCAAAGAACAAAATCTTGAGTATAAGATTTTCCAAACAAGATATCCCTTAATAAAATAGATATTTATGAATACTAGGGATATATTCTCAAGTGTTTTAATATATAAAAAATATGAATCCTATAACTGAATGCACACTTGAATCAAACCATTAAATCAATAACACAACCTTAATCAAGTAACGATCTTGTTTAAAATAAATATGTATATGTATAAGAAATTTCAAGATCAACCTTTTAATACCTAATCAAAAATAGATTTTTCAATAATATGCTATATGAAAACTATATATATACTCTTGAATAAAAAACAATCAATTAATAGCTAAACAACTTTCTCAAGTAGTGATCTTTTCAAAAACAATTTTTTTTATATATATATGAACACACACAAGATCAAACTTTTCTAAAGATAATCAAGAACAAGTAATGAGATGAGAAGTTCTTGAAGATAATCACTTGAATGATCAAACCTCAATACTGGAACGAGAATTCTGATGAGTAAACAAGTTCCTTTTGAGATTCTGAGTTGATTTGCCCAAACTTGATGGTTAGAGATTGAAGTGTAGGCAATCGTATAGCAATAGGAGCAAGTTTTCAATGTTCTTTCAACAAGATGTGTTCTTCTCTTTCTTGAGTGTCTTGGCTTGGTTTTAAGGTTTAGATATTTAGTATTTATAGTGTCTTACCCTTAGGATTGATCTCAACTGTTGGATCAAAGAAATAGCTCATGAGTTCGTTTAAAAAATCTGATTTTTAAACTTTCCCACGACTTCAGGCTACTAAAGTTGAAGTTCAGGCTCCTAAAGTGACTTCAGGTGACTGAAGTTCCAGTTCATGCAACCAAAGTATCTCGTCCTTCTTGCTGTGTTTTCCCATTAATTCTTCAAGCTACCAAACTTAATCTTCAGGTTCCTGAAGAAATTCTTCAGCTACTGTGGGTGAGTTTAGGCTACTGAAGTCCCCTTTTTCTCAATTTTCCTTTCTTTTTTTATTTATTTAAAAATCTATTTTACTTTCTTTCTTGGTTCTTTTATAAAGGTACTTTCCAAGGTTTTAAGAATATTTCTAAGTCCATGAAAGTCCCCTAACGATATACATGAAATGCATAAATCTTAAAATCATTCTAAGTTATGTTGAGCCTCAAATTAAATCATATGAAAATGTAAGTACATGAGTTCTAAATACCCATTCCCAAGATGTTCTTGAACTTTGCTGCTTGCATCTTGATTCTCATACTCTTTGAGTTCCATGGATCTTTCCAAGATTTGTAAGTTTTACTTGAAGGCTTCCATGACTCGTTATCTTTCCGTGCATGCTTAATATGGTTCATGTTCACAAACTCAATGCACAGATCAAATACCAAGTGATTTGTCATTATCAAAACTGGATGGGACTCATAAAGTCAACATCCTCTACTGGCATAGGTGGTTAGCACAAGTCTGAACTGAACTGAACTGAACTGTATAGCTACAGTACCATGCTCTTGAAAACTAATCTGAACTATCATCTGGTTTCTAATAACATATAGTACATGGTCATATACTGTTTTAACATAAATAGATTGATAGCATTTTCTGAATTATGTCTTAACATAAATAATCACGGCCTTGCGCCGAATAACATACATAACTGTAGCCTTGCACTAGCTATCAATCACGGCCTTGCGCCGAACATATCATAGATACTGAACTGAGCATGTATACTATTAATCATATATTCTGAAACCATAATTTCCTGTATTATCCAAGTTATTCTTGAAAATAACTGTAAACATGTCTTTTTTTGTAAATCTGACTTAACATAATACAATATACGTGAAATAATATTCATGCCACACAAACTAAATAAAAAAAAAAAACATGAAATCTATTCTAGAATTACATTTTCTAATGTTTTACACTAAAAACATATTTCTGTGTAACAACAGTATTTTTCAAAATATATTTTCCCAAATATACTAATGCATATTACATGCTTTCTGAAAATTTATCAACTATTAAATAATAACAATTTTCATGAAAAATTATTATTTTAGTTTATTCCCTTACCTGACTACTGGAAAGCCCCTAAAATGACTAGTTTTGCACCTATAGGGTTCCCTGCTTAACATCCTAAAAACAACATTGCTCCAAATAATACTTCAGTATTTCTTCAAATGCTACTTTTCTACAATTGTAGGAATACTAAATACTCAATAAAAAGCCTTACCCTGAACCTGGAATGATGTCCAAGTTAGCCCCACCAACGATCTACTCTAACAGACTTGAAGAGAACTTCTCCAAGAGTAGCATGGCGACCTCAGATCGTTGATTCAGTAAAGAACAGACCCAAAATCTTAGTGAGAAGGAAGGAGAATCGAAGAGGAGAGAGAGCGAGAGAGAAATTCTTCACGTGAATTCTACGGTGAAAACCAAGTTCAGGCTATTTATACACCTGCACTCGTTGACGAGACATGTCACCTCGTCGATGAGACCACCAAGGAAGTTCATCGAGGAATGTGTATTCCTCAATGATGAAATTTAGAACTGAAAATAGCCCCTTGGTATCTTCTTGTCGACAAGACACATGTTCACGTCGACAATCCCATCAAGCGTGCTCATCAACGAATGTGCTGAGTTCGTCGACGAGACCTTGTTAAATTCCAAATTTACAATTTCCTTTTCTCTCCTCCTCCTATTATTTAATTAATATAATTCACCAAGTCTTTACAAGGTTGGCATTACCTCCGTCTCTGTCTAGGATCCATGACGTGTTTCATGTGTCTATGTTGAGAAAATACGTGCCAGATCCTTCACGCGTGATCAATTATGAGTCACTGGAGCTTAGAGATACCATATTGTATAAAGAGGTGTCAGTTCATATTCTGGACTGGAAGGAATAGGAACTATGCACCAAAAAGATCCCATTGGTAAAAGTACTCTGGCGCAATCATGTAGTTAAGGAAGTTTCATGGGAACTAGAGGAGAAAATGCGTTAGAGATATCCACACCTATTAACCAGAGCCTAGCGTTAAACCAGTAAAGGTAAAGGTAAATAATTGATTTTGACTATTGACTTGTATCGTGCGGGGTAGTTGGTTATAATTCAGTGTTTTTGGTTTTAAATTATGAATGGTTTTGGGAGAGTTTTTGTGTGATTAAATGTAATCTCCCATAAACCTTTAATGTTACCACGATATTCGTCCGCCACAAGTGAAGGTTATTAATAAATTTGGGATAGGGTCGGTATGTGGGTAGCTGCCGACTTTTTCTAGGGTCGAGTAAACTATCAGATGATTTCCAGATGTTGATAAATATTAATTAGCAAATTTAGACAAAATTTTTATAAGAAGGGGAGGATGTAGAGACCCGAAATAATAATAATAATAATAATAATAATAATAATAATAATAATAATAATAATAATAATAATAATAATAATAATAACAAAAACAACAACAAGAACAACAACAACAACAATAATAATAAGAATAAAAAGGGGAAATCGATTTGGTGCAGGACCAACCTGTCGACGGTTTGGAGGAGCTCAGCAAAAATCGTCGACGGTTTTGAGTTACCGTGGCTCAGTAAAGGTAAATAGTAAAAAGAGGTTTGGTTAAATACCAAGCTGTTAACGATTTCCACTAGGGTAGTAGCCTATAAATATGCTGCAAGTGTAAAATTTTTACAAAAAAAAAAAAAATCAAATTCTCTCACACACACACACACACACACTCTTTCTCTCTCCTCAATTTCTCACCTAATTTCAGCCCAAAATGGTTGATAAACATCATTCTGGGATCACATTGATGATTCTTAATAGTTTAACCGGAGCCATTTTGCTGTTTGGGGATCCTAGGCACCATTTCAATGAAAAGGTAAGGAGAATATATTATAACAAGTATTTTAAAACATTTAGCCAATTAAATTGTAATATGAGATTACAAGATACATATATATATATATATATATATATATATATATATGTTTTTCTGGATATTTTGGTATATGGAAATGAGGATTTTGAATTATGATTATTATAGGTATATATTTTTGGGAAAATGGGTATATTGAGTTGATAAAATCCTAGAAGATGATGATTCTTTTAATTTTCAGCAAAATATATATGTTTTTCAGGCAATTATTAAATTATAAATTATCACCCAAATTGTGTGGCATTAGTATATATTGATTTGAGAAAATGTTGTAAAAAATATGGAATTATGATATGAGTATAGATGGCTGTGTGCCGAGTACAGATGGTTGTGTGCCGATTTCAGATGGCTGTGTGCCTATTACAGATGGTTGTGTTCCGATTATAGATGGTTGTGTGCCGAGTTATGAAATAATGGTTTATAAAGAGTTATGAAATGACAGATTTTATGCAGAATTGTGATTATATAAGATTTTATACAAATTTATGGAAATGTGATAATATTACAGTTTGACTATATGAAATGTATTATATGGTAGCAGAACCCTGATGAACTGGTCCAGATTGAGAGCACGGTACCGTAGCTATTATGATAATCAATGCAACCACACTACTCAAATAGAGTGTTGGTAACGGAAGTCAATTTGGTCTGCGAAGAAATATTGACTGCCCCTAGGTCCGGACCAGGCTGCAATAGGAAAATCGTACTACAGATGCATTAAATTTGACTTAACCTAGCGATAGGCCAGCCATATGGCTAAGTCCCAACTTTGGGCTGCACAACTCGATCATGTGGGGTTATTACATGATGATATATGATCGTCCATTCAGGGATAATTCCTTATGTATATATGTATATAATTTTTCAATTATTGCAGAGAATTATTTATTATGATACAACATGTTTTGAAAAGGAAATATGTGTTTTCAAATATATATATATAAGTGTGAGTACAAATTTACGTGTTTTATCAGTTAAAGTTAATTATTTAATGGATGTGTTTTTGGAATACTAAAACTCATGTTACCACACATTGATAATAATCTATTCCGTTTTATTGAGATGTGTCTCACTCCTACAATTTCTAACATTTTAAGAAATCCCAAAAATCAAGCCTAGAGTGCTCTAGGGTAGGGCTGATTAGAGTTTGTCCAGGGTGAGTTTCTTTTTATGAGACTCAGTTATGTAAATGGGTATACTTAGTGATTCGAGGGATGTATTTAAGGACTTGTGGGTAAATATGTATGTATCTTGGGTGACAGTAGAACTCTAGTATTGTATTTGGAGTTTGCACATGTATGTTTTACTATGTTGTGTGGGAAGAGTTATAGATAGGTGTACCTGGTGCCCACTTTGGGTATCAGAGCTTATTTATGGTAGAATTTTCATAGGGCCTCACAATATGTTTTTCCTACGTGGCACGCTGGACTCCACTTTCAGGTTCGGGACGCTACATTGGAATATTGATCATACTACTTAATGAGACACTAGTTATAACTCAAGACAGAGAGCTTGAAATGAGTCATGGAATATAAAGTAAGATAGATTCTCTGAGTGGTGATACAGTGGAGTTATGGTTAGGAGGCCAATAAAAAAGAAAAAAGAGAAAAAAAAAAAAACAAAAGAAGAGCGTTTGCCCATTGATGTGATTCTTTAAAGCTAGCAGCAAAGTTGCATCAACATCAAAGTACTGGTAAAATTGTCTCCTGTTAAACAAGCACATAAAATCAAGCAAAAACAAGCAAGTTTGAGCATTCCATTCATATCCCTAATGATATTGAGTTATCTGATTGCATATTTATTTATTTAAATTTTAAATTGATTTTAAAACATGAAGGATGCAATCCAAAGAAGGTCATTGTTGAGAAAATGCAAGATGCACAAGATAAGTCACAGATGAATTTACTAGAGCAGATGTCATGCTGAGTTTCAGAGGAACCAACTTAGTGGCCTCTAGTTGAAATTATGGCCAAGATCAGAGTTTGGTTTGTTACTTACAGGTGTGTTGGAGAAGGAAAGTTCGCACATCATCAGGCATTTCATGCATTGCATAAAAGAGAAAAAGAAAAAATTGCATATATATCCCCATGATCTAGCATCATAAGTAGCAGCATGCATGCATATCATGCAACATGCATCATTGTCTGCAACATACATACATATCATGCAATGTGCAAAAATATCTTTGTGTCATACAACATGCATATGTATCATGTAGCATGCATACATCCCCGCATTCTAGCATCATAAGTAGTAACATGCATACATAACATAGCATTAGTCAGTCATACTTGTCTTATTGTTTAGGCTTTGCATATCCCTTTTTCATCTCTGTCTAAGAAAATCCTTGTTTCGCTAAGCCCAAATATTGGGGCAACTGACCCAAGTCCAAATTAAGTCATCTACTATAAAACTAGGGGGCCCTGACCTAGGTCCAAATTAAGTCATCTACTTTGAAACTAGGGCACTATCCCAGTTCGCATCATCTACTTTGAAGTTGGGACATTGACCGCGGTCCAAGTTGTGATGTTTACTTTGAAACTAGGGCACCAGCCTCCAGGTCCAAATTGAGTTTTCAACTTTGAAATTGGGGCATTAGTCCTCTTTTCCTAAAATTGAGTTGTCCTTCGTTCCAAAAATTGAGTTGTTTTTTATTCTAAAAATTGTGTTGTTTGCCTTGAAACTGGGGCATCAACCCTCAAGCACAAATTGTCTTGTCTACTTTGAAACTGGGGCATTGGCCCTCAGGTCTAAATTGTGTCGTTAACTGTGAAACTGGGGCATCGCCCTTCAAATCCAAATTGTGTTGTCTACTTTGAAACTAGGTCACTAATCCTGGTCCAAATTGAGTCATCTACAATCTTCAGATACTTTGGTATTCGAGTTCCTACACCCGAGCAATCATCTTCATATACTTTGGTATTCGGGTTCCTATACTTGAGCAATCATCTTCAGACACTTTGGTACTCGGGTTCCTACCCCCGAGCAGTCATCTTCATATACTTTGGTACTTGGGTTCCAACACCCGAGTAGTCATCTTCAGATACTTTGGTACTCGGGTTCCTACACCTGAACAGTCATCTTCAGATACTTTGGTACTCAAGTTCCTACACCCAAGCAGTCATCTTCAGATGCTTTGGTACTCGGGTTCCTACACCCAAGTAGTCATCAAGAAGATACTTTGGTACTCAGGATCCTACACTCAAGCAGTCATCTTCAACCATTTCGTGGTCCTCTTCCTATTGACCCTTCCGCGGTCCTTCTCTTATTGACCCTTTCACGGTCACACTCTTACTAACCCTTTTGCAGTCCTACTCTTATTGATCCTTTTGCGGTCCCACTCTTATTGACCCTTTCGCGGTCCCACTCCTATTGACCCTTTTGTGGTCTCACTTTTATTGAACCTTTTACGATCCTCTTGCTATTGACTTTTTCGCAATCCCCCTCCTTTTGACGCTTTCACAAACCCACTTTATTGACCCTTTCACGGTCCTATTCAAATTTACCCTTTGTGGTCCCATTCAAAAATGTCAGTTGGACTATCTCATTCATTCAAGTAGTCATCTTCTGATTTGAAAATTGCTTCGGCTACACCTGAGTAGTCATTTATAAAAGGCTCTTAGGGATCCTACATCCAAGTAGTCATCTTCCAGAGAATTGTGCTAAACATTCCTAGGTTGCCCTAGTCACTCCCTTTTTTATCCTTGGTTGGCAGAAGGAAACAGTACCCAATTGATCTAAAAGCCTTAGGTAGTTGTGTGGCCTAACTAAAATAGGTGTCTTTTATCTTTATAGGTTTTTTGCTAAAGATAAAGTAGGAGAGCTCCTACGGCGATCTTGAAGCAACAAAGCCTATAAGGAGGGGTAGCTATAGACACCCCAATTTTGACCAAACCTTTTTGAGGAAACCTTGCGTAATAAGAAGTTGACTTTGTATCTCAGGCATTGGAGGATCCCTTTTGAAAAATCTGATTGAGTCATGAGTCTTTAAAATGAGTCTTAGTTATGTTTAAATTGAGTCTTTTAATTTCATAATTGAGTTCTTTTATTTGAGTCCCGATTATTTTTAATTGAATCCTTTTCAAAATTGAGTTGTTTTATTTTTAAAATGAGTCCCTGTATTTTTAAATTAAGTTCTAGATATTTTTAAACTGAGTCACGGTATTTAAAAAAAAATTAATTCTCAATTTTTAAGTCTCGGGTATTTCAAAATCAAGTCCCAGTTATTTTAAATCTGACTCCTTTTTATTTAAAAAAAATCCAAGTCTCTTTTATTTTAATTGAGTCATTTTTATTTTGAGTCGAGTCCTCTTTGTTTCAAAAAATTTAAGTTTAATTCTTTTTACCGAACTTCTCTTTTAAAATTGGACAAATTAATGATGGGCTATAAATGAATTTTCATGGGCCGTATAGCCCATGCAAATTAAAATAAGGAGCGGTGACACTCTATTGGTTTTTAGGGTATTTCATGGAAAATTTTAGGAGCACACAGCAACTATAAAGCTATTGTGCACCCACCACAACTCACGGCCGCTGGGAAACTCCAAGCACGACACACTATTTCTCTCTCTCTCTCTCTCTCTCTCTCTCTCTCTCTCTCTCTCTCTCTATACACAACACACACTCACACACACAATTGCACTTTTTCACCAGGGTTTATGTCCTAACAAGTTCATCGTTTGAGCATTGTACCCAATCTGTGGGCTTTCCACTTCACATTGTCCCCATACACGCTCCCACACAACTCACCCAGCCGCCATCTCCTTGAACAACACTCCATGCACGACTTCCAAACACTTCTACCCTTCAGCAGCTACCTCACGGTGATACACCATAGTAGCACCACCCTCATAACCACCCTCCTTCACTCAACGCACATATAGCTACCACCGTCCTTCTCCATTCGTAATTGCAGCCGACCATCTTCCTCACTCTCCCTCATCCTCACACCACATCAGTACCACAACCTCCATAGCTTACACCAGTCACAACTGAAAAGGAAGGTGTATTCCCAAGAGGGGGTGAATTGGGTTTTTAAAATTTCTTTATACCTTCTTTAATTGATTCTTTCTCAACTTGTTTTAAGTTTAGCAACCACACATACAAAATTGATTTTCAATCACAAGTTCAGCGGAAATTTATTTAGTTATAAACCTTTATGAATGAATAAACCAATTTGAATATCCCTTTCAACAATTTAATTCACTCCAACCAAGATAACCAAAACACAATTCACAATATAGAATGAATTGAGCAATGCTTCAAAGATTCAGCACTTGAATAACTCAAAATAGAGTTTAAGTATGTAGTTGATAAAATCCCTGTATTAGTGAACTTGATTTCTCAATATGAAACACAATGTAAATTTTTAACACTCTTCCAAAAACTCAGATTTTAAATAAACTTTCAATTAATAAGTCTTCGATGTTAACCAATCAACGTATTCCCTTATGGTTTCCGCAATTTGTATTAATCAACCAACATACTCCCTTTTTGGTTTCTGCAATCCCAAAGTCAAATTAATCTTCGGTTTATTTAATATCCAATCCACGTAGCTATTATGAACAAAAAAAATAAAATCCAACCACACAGTTTATATAAACGAAAAATTAAATGAAAGTAGGGAGGAGAGTGAGACGCGAGTTTTACGACGTTCGGCTAAACCCGCCTATGGCCTCGCCTCAGGCAATCACACCCAAGGATTCCACTATACCACTTCTTTACAGATAGGAGCAACCTTACACACTCCTTTGCGGGTAGGAGTAGGATTTACAATCTCTCCTTCAATAGGCTAGAGTTCGCCTCTCCAAACGATACCCCACACTTGCTTCAACAATGATTTAAAGACTTGAACCGTCTACAAAACAAGAAACAAATTTAGTGTACAAAGACTCTCTCAACAAGAGCTGATTAGTACAACAATTAAGCACTACAATATACTTCAATTCCAAATAACAATTGAAAGAATTTGAAACCTTAGAAGTATATCACCGTGAGCTTTCTTTCTAGATTGAAAAAATTCATATTAGGCTTAGAAATTTTGTGAGAGATTCATAGCAAAAATTAGTAAGGAACTTTAGAGAGTTTGAGAGCAATAGAGCTTTGAGAGTATTAAGAGTAAGAGAGCTTTAAATGTTGTGTGCTTGCTTCGTGTCTTGAATCCTTAGCTTTGGGGAGTATTTATATATGTTTAATTAAGAGTATTTCGTGTTTCCCAAGTTTTCATAACATTTAGAATTCAAAAAATCAAATTTGAAAATTTTCCCGTTACATTTAAAATTTGAAATTTCGAAGAGCCAGTCGACTGAGAATAATGAGTCAGTTGTCTGGATTCATTAAAACACTGAAAATTTTAAACTCAGCAAAGAGTCAGTCGAATGGGAATAAAGAGTCAGTCGCTTGGGTCCTCTCGGGTTGTTTCAAAATCAGTTTATTTATTTGTTAGTCGCCTGGATTGAATTTGTCAGTTGCCTGGAAAGACCAAAAATGTGAATTTTTTTTTTTAAAATTTTGTTTCCAATTTATTTTTGCTCTTTTGCTTTCCCCAAAATAATTTAAAACTTTTGAAAAATATTTTTCGGGGTTTTTCAAAACATGGTCTCTAAGTCAATGAGTTTCCTAATGAATTCAAATTCAATCAAATTATCATTTGAATGAAGTACTTACATATAGACTCTCTTAAGATTTAATTTTATTCTAAGCTCGGAATCTTCATGCTTGTTATTTGTATAGTTCATCCTGCCTCTGAACTTGAATTCTTGAAGCTTCCATCAATTCTCTAAGCTTTTATCAAGGTGTCTTTGGAATATGTTCTTTGAGCTTTCATTTCTTTTTCATGTATTCTTGTAATGAGTTTTGTAATAACTTTGAACTTAAACTTAAACACTTGTTTCCTGAAGTATCATCACTTTCAACAAAACATGTTAAATTATCTTTTATTTGTTATCATCAAAACAAGATTACTAAGTCATGTTGGCCAACAACAACCACAACCCACACTAGTCATTGCTGCAACCCTTGCTTCTCCGGCCACCCTCTCTCACAGCCAGCCCTTCCACCATAAACAAAGTTGCAGCCATCTCCTTCTTCACGGTTAGCTTACACACAACACATGCAGTTTAAACACACACTTAGAGTCACACTTAAATACACACTCAAACACACACTTAAACACACACAACCACACACACAATAGCACACACACTCACGCTGATTGTAGTCGCTTCATATGTCCAGTGTCTCCTCTTTGCTCGTAAGGAAATACTATCCATGCTATAACTTGTATTTTTCTTCATGGATCTCCATTTCTTTTTCTTTTTCTCCTTGTTACGGAAAAGAAATGTGGAGATTCCACGAAGTATATTATTTCTTTGGATATGATTATCGTCATTTATTATTATTCATGTATTTTTTTTTAGGGTTTTGATTAATTCATGTTTATATTAATTTAGGGTTGTTATTTATTGTTGGTTTTATTTAGCGTTTTTTACATTATTGTTGTATTATTTATCATTGTAGATTCATGTTTATTATTATTTAATGTTTTTGTTGTTCACTCATATTTGTTGTTTATTTATTTAGATTGTTGTTGCATTATTTAATACTTTTATTATGATTTATTATTGTCATATATTTGTTGTAATAGTTGTTTATTCATTTAGGTTCTATTGTTGTATTATTTAATTTTGTATATTCATATTTATCATTGTTATACAAGTGTATTCATTTAGGTTTTTGTTGTATTATTTAAGCTCTTATTGTCATTATATTATTCATCATTATTGTACATCATTGTTAATTTTTTTTTATTATTGTATAGGGTATTTTATTATTTTTGTATTATTTAGTATTTTTTGAATCGTTGTTGTACATATTTAGGGTTTTTGATTTATTGTTATCTTATTGTTATTGTATTATTCATGTTTAATGATTATATTTAATTAGGGTTTTTAATCATCGTTGTTGTATTATTTTAGTCATATTATCATGTTTATATTTATTTAGGGTTGTGATTATTTCTTGTTTATATATTTAAGTATGTTTAGGGTTTTGTATTATTGTATTATTGGGGTTTTTTTTATTGTTATTATTGTTGTATTTATGTTGTTATTAGGTTCTTGTTTATTGTCATATATTATTAGGGTGTTCGTATTTGTATAATATTTGGGGGGGGGGGGGGTTAATAATCATATTATCATTGTATTTATGTTTATTATCATGTTCATATTTATTGTTACGTTTATGTTTATTGTTCATATTTATTATTGTGATTATCTTTAATATTACATTATTATTGTGTTTATATTTATTATTATGGTTACATTTATTATTATGTTTATATTATTATTATGTATATGTTTATTATCACATTATGATGGTCATATTATTATCATTATTATGTTTATTATCAGGCTTATTATATTATTATGTTTAGTATTTTAGTTTATATTTAGCATTTTATGTTTAGTACTATTATTATTATTATGTTTATAGTTATGTGCATATCATGTATTATTATTTAAGGTGTCAATTAGCTCATATTTTCATTGTTTATATTACTTTAGAGGTTTTAGATATTTCATATCATTATTGTTTATATTGTATATTATTCTTAAAGTTTTATTGATTTCCATGTTATTGCACATTAATTTTAGGATTTAATTTATTCACATATCATTGTATATTGATTTTTATGGTTGTATTTATTTCCATGTTTGTCCATATTACAGTTAACTTTTAGGGTTTGATTCATTGCCATGTTTGCTTAATTAATTGTATATACTTAGGCAATTTGTTCATTTAAAGGGAGTAAAATAAAAGGTTATTGCAATTTAATTTGGGATAATTTTTAATTAATTAGGCACCGTTCATAGAACGGGTGTGTAGGGGGTGTTAGTATCTTCCCCTCGCATAACCGAACTCTCGATCCCGATCCTGGTACACAGACTGATTCTACCCTTAATTGGGTAGTAATCATGTGTTCAAATCACACCCCAAAAGGTTAGTGGCAACTCCAACTCCAATTTTCCCAAAAATTCAAAACCATCATTTTTTATATGCCCTCCTTGAGGCACCCTCGCTTCCGAGACGTTGCGACAATAGTAAAAAGGAATAGGATGTGCACGGAAAAGAAATAGTGTGCTTGGTTCAAATATCAATATCTATGGGCGGGTTGCTAGTGGAGCAAGGAGAATGGCCATCAAGTGCAATTAGCGAACGCAAACATAAAAATGTCCTTGCCTTGGCAAAATACCTAGAAACTGGCCTAATTGATGAGTCGGACCAAACATCTCACCTTGTTGAACCAGCACCCATCTCTCAAACTCCAGAGCAGAATGATCTATATGTCTGGCCATGGACTAGGATTGTTCTTAACATAGTAGATGAAAAAGATGGAAAAGTTGTCATTGATAGTGAATATTGGTTGAAAACATTCTCTAAATTTAAACCCTTCAAGTTCATACCTGCTTTTCAAATGACCGTTTACAGACCAGGGGAGCTACATGTGGTGATGTTTTGCAATGATTGGAATGGTTTTTTAAATGCAATAGAGTTTTGAGAGATTTTAAGAAGCTGCTCATCACAGTAAAAAGGAATGAGATACACAAAAAAGAAACAAGGTGCTTTGTTCAAATATCTATGCATAGGTGGATTGCTTGTGAAGATGATTACAATTCAAAAGGGCCGGTCAGTCGGAGACTATCTTCGTAATAGTGGACAGATAAAAACAGTTGCTGATATTATCCAAGAAGTAAAATAGGATAGAAATAATGTTGTGGCTAACCTAGCCAGTGTGTTTGACACCACAAATAAGAATCTGGATCAATTGAAGAAAAAATACAATGAGAAGAGCATGTCTTTAATTAAGTAGAATGCTTGAAGAGAAAGCCCATCACTAATAGTCTTTATATTAGTGATGATTTTTCTTAAACGTCACTAATAATGCATTTGTTGAATAGGGAAAAGGACAAGAGGTTACCAAGTACAGAGGACTTGTCTCTGCGCATTCTTCCCAAGAAAAAAATTATCCTCTTAACCTTTATAAGTATATTCAAGATCCCTAAAGGGGTGCCATTCATGGTGGTATGATTCGGTAAGAATATAAAAGCTTTATCAATTCAATTGCTTAGTATTGTTCTTACCCCCCCACCCCTCTACCTCAATTGTACTTCAATTTTTTCCTCAGGGAATTATTGACAGCATTTAAGAGATCAACTAGGTACAAACCTCACATAATATTAATATTTTATAGGTGAATTTACTTGTGACATGTTTGTTGATATTTGTTTAGAAGTTTGATGGTATTTTACCATTTGCTGCATTCTTCTTTCGCTAATAGTATTTTCTTTATTAAAAAAAAACATATAAACAATTTATTTAACTATTAGTGACAGTTTATTAGAATATTAGTGACAGTCTAAAGCCGGCACTAATACTCTAAAATGTTAAAACCCTAACTCGTGCGAATTTCCCTCATTTTCCCCTTATTCTCTCCTCTTCCTTGCGTGCTGAACACTCCTCCCACCCTCACCCCCCCCCCCTGGCCGCTGTTGCCAAAGACTCCTTTCCTTCTCCCTCATCCTCCTCCTTGCGCGCGTCATCTCCGACCACCTTCCGCCATTCCTTCCTCCTCCCACCGATGTCGCTTGCGTGAGCTACTCTAGTCGTCGTTGTTGCTGCTACTACTGCTGAGCTTCCCTACTCCCAGATTCTTCTTCTTCTCGTGCATGTGTGAGTGTAAGTGTGTGTGTGTGTGTGTGTTTGTGTGTACATGCTCACGCACGCGCGCGCGCGTGCATGTGTCTATGTGTGTGTGATAGTGTGTGTGAGTGTGTGACAATGTATATCAGTGTGTGACAATGTGTGTGTGTTTGTGAGTGTGTGATAGTGTGCATGTGTCTATGTGTGTGATATGCAAATTGATAATGATATTGATGTAGAGGTTCAATCCTTCAAACCAGCACAAGCCCTTCGTTGTCGAGGTTCAAGCCTTCGTGAGTCATCAGGCTGCTTCGATTTTCAAACTAGTAAGTCATCTTCTTCTTCTTCTTCTTCTTCTTCTTCTTCTTCTTCTTCTTCTTCAGTTTATGATGCTTCTTTTTATAATATTAACTTGCATTAATCCTTTAAGTTAATATTATGTAATATCTAATTGATGTGGTAGTTTAATGCAAGTTTATACTTTATAATTAATTTTTTACTGAATTTTGCTATTGTTTTATAATTTGTTTGCAAATGCAGAGTACGACCACCTGTATTTTGAATATATTCATCCTTTGGTTTTCTTTGTTCTATTTTAAAATTTTTTTATTTGATGATTATTAGGCTCGCCAAGGCTTGGGTCCTTAACTACTAAAAATATTATTTATAGAACCTAACTAATCCCAAGTTTAGTAGAAAGTGGGGGAAGTTGGGTGTCAATCTACAGGCACTTAAATTGCAGCTATCAAACCACTTCCAAATCAGTTTATTATAGCCTTGTGTATAAAGAGAGAGTAGAGGTGGGATTTTTCTAACAATCCTAATGAAAGCATGAAAAGTCTAAACTAACATTACTCCTAAAAAGTAGTGCTTAATCATGAATTTGACCTAGGATGTTGTATGCATAATCTAATTTTGGTCAGTTTACCGTATTAAGCTAACTGAGAATCGGCTAAATGGTCCAATGAGCCATTCGATGGTATAGGGTAGCAAGGGTGCACCAACTGTCTGGAGCACGGTCGAGAACCGGAGTATACTTTATCACAACGATCACGAGAACCTCTATGGGAGACCGTAGCCTACTACGTGTACCTAACTGAAACTGTAGAAGTGCTATCTTATCTACTAAGTATTCATCACAATCAAGCTGTAAAGGAAAGCAGTAAAGGAAAGTGATTAAATGAAAGCATGTAAAAATGAAATCAGTAAAGAGAAAGCATGTAAAGATGGCTTCTTTATTGTAGAATGAATCGTCTGTCACTAATGATCACTCATACACAAAGAGAACTAGAGTAGGAATATAAATACAAAAGCATGTAAATCTAATCTACAGTGGTTCTCAATGGCGTTTAGGTCTATCACACGAGGACTTAAAGCGCAGTTATCAAACCACTTCCAAATCAGTTTATTATATGGTCTTGTGTAAAAAGAGAGTGTAAAGGTGGGATTTTTATAACAATCCTAATGAAAGCATGTAAAGTCTAAATTAACTCTACTCCTAAAAAGCAGTGCTCAATCATGAATTTGACCTAGGATGACGTGTGCATAATCTAAGTTTGGTTAGTTTACCGTATTAAGCTAATCGAGATCGGCTAAACGGTCCAAGGAGCCATTTGATGGCACAGGGTAGGAAGGGTGCACCAACTGTCTGAAGCATGGTCGAAAACCGGAGTATACTTTATTACAACGATCACGAGAACCTCTATGGGAGACTATAGCATACAAAGTGTACCTAACTGAAACTGTAGAAGTTCTATCTTATCTACTAAGTATTCATCACAATCAAGCTGTAAAGGAAAGCAGTGAAGGAAAGCGATTAAATGAAAGCATGTAAAGATGAAAGCAGTAAAGATAAAGCATGTAAAGATGGCTTCTTTATTGCAAAATGTATCGTTTGTCACTAATGATCAATCATACACAAAGAGAACCAAAGCAAGAATGTAAATACAAAAGCATGTAAATCTAATCTACAGTGGTTCTCAATGGCATTTTAGGTCTGTCGCTAACCCAAAATTGGCCAAGAGGAACCCTAAGCTCATTGTTGAAGCTACTATATATACACATTAGGGTTTATAAGGTTTGGAATTCAAAAAATGGAAACTACTTCAAGTATCTCATGACGCAGATCATCAGTTCTGACTAGGTCACATCCATACTTTCCTATGGTTGAGCCTTGGTTGATTCTCCCGGGAAAGCAGGAATTCAAATTTAGATCTTGTCAACATAGTCACACCATTGGGTCTTGATGGTTGAGTCGATGGTCGAGACTTGCAAAATCTTGAGCTTCAAGAAATCTCAGGAGCTCGACTCTGTCGCCTGTAATGGTCTCTCTAGTCAAGTATTTGGTCGAGACTCTCTGTAGTTCCGTCTTTAGTCAGCTTTAGTAGTTCGACCTAGTCACCCCAAAGGATCACTTAGTCCATCACTTAGTCAAACCTTGAAGTATTTTCGTCTCAGGCCTGAACCTTGGAGTCTGCATCTATTGCCTTGGTCGCCCCTGTTTGTAGCTGGTCGCTCCACATGGCCGAATAAGATATTTCTTCCTTGAATGCACTGATGCTCTAGGGACTTGACTAAACATCTGATTTGAGCTTTGAATGTCCCAAATATTCTCTTGGCTTCTTGTAATGCCTAACTCCATGATTTTAACCTGTTTTCCCTAAAACACAAACAAACCTTGCATAGCTCTAAAATATGATAACAAAGGGTTACATACAAAATAAATGAGGATAAATAAAGGTAAATGAAGGCCTAAAATAGGGCATTTTAGGGACTCATCAATGATCATTTAACTTTGTTCGCTGTCAATGTTTTGATATTGTTTCATAATGATATGTATGCCCATCATTTTTTTTAATAGATACATGCTTGTTCTCCAATAATTGAACTATTTCATTCTTAATGGTTTTTTGAATGGAGCCTATGCCTCATTTAGCTTTGTTCACGGTAAATATAAGTTTCATTCATCCCACAGTTAAAAGCAAGATCATGTGGAACGTACATACGGATGTAGTCTTTTTATTTTACAAGTTTGGTTTTTTTTTTTTTTTTTAAATCTTCGGATTAAAATTTTAGCTAAATTTGCATAAACTAATCAAATATTGTACTACTAGATTGGCCTTCAATCTTATTACATTTGAAAGATTCTTCTCTTAATTTTTTGCCCATAACACAATTCACATCCAATATGTTTGGAGAGTACACATAAGTTGAAATGATTAAAGAAGATTCTCACTACATCTTTGTAGGCAACTTCAATGTAATATTGGGTGTGCAAAAATAAAATTAATCATTTAGTTTTTATACCAAAACTATTATCTAGAATTTGATTTAATTTGTTGTTTGGGTTGCAACTTCTATACACTACAAGAAAACTGGTTTTTAGTGATGGATGCATTAGTGAAGGATGGAATTTCTTCACTAAAAGTTTAGTATTTGTAACGATTTTTTAAAACCGTCACTAATATTTCAAGTATTAGTGACGAAATTCAATCTGTTACTAATACTGAACTTTTAGTGACGAAATTTCATCTTTCACTAATACCTCCATCACTAAAAACTAATTTTCTTGTAGTGACGGAGAATCTGTAAATTCCCCATTCTCTTTCTTCAAGTTTGCAATATGTTTTCTGGTATTGTGTTTTTTTTTAGTAGGGCATAAAAGAATTTAGAGTTCCTATCACTCTTATTCAGATAGTCATTTTTGACTGGTTGAGCAACAAAGCACCTATTAGCCTTCTCTAGTCTAATTGCTTCTTCTCTCTTCAACCTGACCTCTTCTTGTAGATTAGGATTTTCAGGATCATCATGCAGGGATTGTTGGGCCAACTTCAATTCTGAAGAAGCAATTTCTGCTCTGTTTGAGATGTGGGCAAAATGAACAGCATTTAAATTTCTAAGGGGCATCTTCAGAGCTTTCAACTTCATAACTAGATTATACATTCTATACCCCTGGACATCTCTTCTCCAAGATTCCTTCACAACCTCCTAGAAGCTAGGATGATGACCCCACACGCTAAAGAATTTAAAGGGTCTCTTCCCTAATTCATTCTCCATAAGTAGGGACACAATACAAGATGCATGATCTGAATGGATGCCACGGAACTGGAACATGGCTTGAGCACCCATATTTTCTGAGAACCATTGCTTGTCGGCCACAGCTTTATCAAGCTTGGACCATGTAGTGCCATTTGACCAAGTGAGAAAGCAGCTAGAGGAATTTATGTCACATAGTCCACATTCATAAAAACATTGCCCTATTTCTTTTGTTCATATGCAGTTACAGGTTTTCCATTGGTTTTTTCATTTGGCAGTGACACATTGTTGAAATCTCTAATTAGCATCCAGGGTCCAGGATATTTATTCCCAAAGTCACATATGGATTGCCATAGTGGCCTTATGTTCACAATTGTAAGAAAACCATAGACAAAGCTAACAAACAAAATTTTAGATGTTATTTGATAGAAAAGAGAGCAGTGCAATACCCGAGCATTACAGCAAAGCACTTGAATCTTGACTTTCTAAGGGTTCCATAAAATAGCTATCCTGCCAACTTCATGTTCAAGAAAGTTATTTACTTGACACCAGCTACTAATTTTCTTTTTCATGAAATCATCTAATTTATAGACTATCATCTTAGTCTCCAACATTCCCAGCACATCAAGTCTTTCTTCCTTAATGAGGTTGAGCACCCCATTATGCTTTAGGGGCTGGTTGAAGCCCCTAATATTCCAACAAGAAATATTCATCGGGTTATAGAAGGGGGATTTAGCCCCTTTCCAATATATAATGGATTGAATTGTACCCCTTTGCCTTTCTTATTTTTACTAACAATTTGGAATTCCTCAGCTTTCTCTTATCCTTTGTCTTTTGTTTTCCTTTGGCTAACTCTGCAGATTAAGTCATCCTCTTTCCCCTTATTTTCTACTACCTTCCCTTCACAACCAACTGATTTGTTACATTGCTTTTTCTTTTCCTCCATATTTTCCTGTGGTCCATTGTTTTGATTTTCACCCTTTTCTTTACTTTCCCTGGCTAAATTAGGTGAGACCACCATAGCCTCATTATCCATAGAGTTAGGAGAACCTTTGTTGACCTCTTCCAAGTCTTCTGGGGGGTCCTCTTCTACAGAGTCTGACTTGCTGTTGCCAACCGTTACCTTGTCTTCTTCTTGATTCTGATTTACCCCTTGTAGTTCTTTGTTTATCCCAACATCCTCTTTCTCCTTATTCCTATCTGTATTGCTAGTCCAAGTTTCTGTCCTTGTATTTTCTGTAACCTGTAAAGCTTGCACAGTTCTTTTAGGCCTGTAATGAGGTCTGGTATGCATTTTTGGGGCATCTTTGAAGCTACAAAAGGCTGCAGAATGCCCCAAGGCTTTACATTTTTTGCAAAATCTTGGTAGCCCCTCATACACTATCTTTTGTGTTATTTCCACATCATCTGGCAGCAAAATATTCACACTATATTTAATGTCTTTGACTATATCCACCTTAACCATAGCCCTAGCATAGGATATCCTGGCTCTATTGGTAGTGAATTTATCCATACACAGTGGTCTCCCAATTTGTGAAAAAAATCCTCCAGATTGCACTAGGGTGCCACAACTCAAAAGGGAGGTCCTTCAACTAAACCCAAACTAGAACTAAATTTCTCTGCTCAATCCCAAATTGAAAGAATTTAGGCATCCTCTTTAGGATAAGTGTTCTTCCATACACATGATAGGGTCCATTCATAAAAACCTCATTGGCGTCCTCTTCACTGTAGAATTTGAACACAAGCCAACTCTTGTCATGTTGTGCAGAGAAAACCTGCACTCTCCAATTTCCCATCAGACTGCACGAGGGAAATGGAAGTATGTTCATGATGAAGTTGAATACATGTTTAGATAGGGCCGTCCTATTTTAGTTGGGACAACTAGGTAAATCTCTTTTACCAGGCTTTGTGTGGTATTAGTTTGTGCATGTTGGAGAAAATTTAACTCCAAGTTGTTTTATTTGTTACTTCAAAACATGATTTCTTCACTTGTCTTTTATGATTCTATCATTAGTAACGGTTCTCAAATCATCACTAATATTTGGTCCCATAAGCATTAGTGAAGGTTATTAAACCATCACTAATAGTGGACTATTAGTGATAGTTTTCAAACCGTTAATAATACTTGGGCTTTAGTGATGATTTTGAGCTGTGAAAATGTAGAATTTATAGTGACGATTTTAGGCTTTAAGTGATGGTTTCATTCCATTAATAATACTTATTATTAGCGACGGTTTTCAAATTCATCACTAATAAGTATTAGTAGCCATAGATTTTGTGACTAATTTAGAACCGTCACTAATACTCGCTAACCCGTCACTAATAAGTATTAGTGACAATTTTATTTTATTAGTGACGGTTTCAAATCATCACTAATAGCTCTATTTTTTGTAGTGTTCGGGCTTTGCAAAGGACGGTGAAGGACTTGCTAGTGTAGCAAAAGATGGTGAAGGGTCTATACAGAAAGAAACAGAAGGCATGGAAGACACAAGTTGGAAGGAGTTGAAAGCAAAAGTTGTGTCCACAATGAGGCTATGTCTGACCGATGACGTGTTGTATTACGTCATGGATAATCGGCATCGGTTTGATTGAAACTGGAGCATTGGTACATATACGTCCAAGTCATTGACGAACAAGTTGTATCTTAAGAAAAAATTATATTGGCTTAAGATGACATAGGGTTCAAACTTGACTCGGTACATCAACACATTTAATCAGATCATTAGTGATTTGGGGCAAGTTGATGTGAAGTTTGAGGAAGAGGACAAAGCGTTGATGTTGCTAAATTCCCTACCTACGTCGCCTATATACGAGAATCTGGTTATGGAGTTGACTTTAGTGAAAGAAACACTAGAGTTGGAGGACATCACGAATACATTGTTGGGGTTCCATCAAAGTAAGAAGGCCATCGATGAGGGTTCACATGGTGAAGGGCTCGTGACGAAGGGTAATCAAGTTTGTGGTAAAGGAAAGTTTTGGAGTAGATTTAGTGGTAATAAAACTCAATCACAGTCAAGGAGGCGAAAGGTCGTTCACTTTTTTAAGTGCAAGAAACTAAGGCACATAAAATTGAAATGTTCGGAATAGGAGAAGGGAAAGGCAAAAGCTCAAAAGGGTTCATCAAAATTTGCTAATGTAGTTGAAGAAGGGGACTTCGGGAGCAATGATTGTAAGATGTTTTATGTTTCATCAAGTTCAGAACACCTCACGAATTCTTGGATCCTAGACTTAGGATGCCCTTTCCACATGACGCCCAACAAAGCCTGGTTCACCACTTACATATTTGTGAGTTCTGGTTCCGTTCTGATTGAAAATGATGCTGTCAACAAAGTTGTTGGAATGAGGGATATCAAGATTAATATGTATGATGGTGTGGTAAGGACGTTATGTGGTGTAAGGCATGTACCTGATCTACAAAAGAATGTAATATCATTGGGTACTTTGGATTATAACCAGTATAGTTACAAGTCTAAAGGTAGGATGATGATGGCGTGTGATGACGTATTAATAGTGATGAAAGGACATAGGATAGCAGGGAATCTCCATGAACTGCTAGGTAACTCAGTTGTAGGCAGAGCTGCAACAGAGAGTTCTAAGTCACATAATACCATTTTGTATAGTATAATTACAGACAAAATGGAGGGTGTTCTTAACTACATTGTTATGGATGTTTGGGGACCGGTGAGGGTAGCATCATGGGTTGGACATGGATATTTCATGGGGTTATCACGAAAATTTTGGGCGTATCTCATGCGGCACAAGTTAGAGATGCTTGTCAAGTGTAACTTGTGGTTTAGGTGGAGTACCACATCAAGAGAGAGTTCCTCAAGTCAGATATTGGTGCTGAGTACATTGGTGTTCAAGTAGTTTTGTGAGCAGGACATGGTGTTTTTAGGGATTGCAAATCACTTCTTGATAAAGTCAATGAGTATGGTGGCTTTTTTGATTAATTGATCACCAAAGGTATCACTAGATGGGAGAGTTATAGGAGAGGCTTGGACAGGTTATGCGGTAGACTTCTCTGGTTTGATAGAGGTTGGAGGTCCAGCTATGCACGTTTCTAGTGAGGTGAGATTTAGGCTTGGTGTGATCTCTAGACGGTACATCTTTCTGGGGTATAATAAAATGGGTTCAAGCTGGGTAATCCAATGGAAAATAGGGTGGCAATTGGTGGAGACATGGTTTTAGGTGTTAAAGCCATGAGATAACGTACTCAAGTAGATATAGAGAAACAGGTGTTAGAAAGCAACATTAGCAGCAACGAGCATGTTATACAGGTGGAGTTGGAGACTCAAGGCAAAAATATAGGGAGTTCTAACTCAAGAGACTTGTTGTATCACAAGATAAAATGGAGCAAAAAGGATATTGTGATGCAGGTGAAGTTATAGACTCGGGGTAGAGATGACATTGGTCATAAGGTAGAGAGTTTAAGCTCAGGAGACTAGCAGGATCACAATGGGCTCAAAGGCACTATTAGGCCACTGCCCACGTGTAAAGATATGATATCTTATGCATCCATTACTACAATGTTGGATCCTACTACCTTACAAGAGGTAGTGCACCACCAAGAGAAGGGTAGGTGTATAGGTGCTATGGTGGAGGAGATGGAGTTACTATATAAGAATCAGACGTGGGGGGTTGGTGGAGCTCTAGAAGGGGAGAGAGAGTAGGATACAAGTGGGCAGTTATTCTGTTGTTTTATGTGAGTGACATGCATATTACCGGGAAGGTTCCAACTAAGGTAACTCAGTCGGGGACTTTGTTGAGAAATGAAGTTGACATGAAGGTTTTGGATGCTGCCAAGAGTATTCTTGGGTTAGAGATTCGCAAGGAGAAAGCTGCAGGGAGATTGGGATTATCTCAAGGTGACTGTGTAGACAAAACTACAGGGAGAGTGTGGTTATCTTAAGGTGGTTTTGTGAATCAGGTGTTTGAGAGGTTTAGCATGATTAATGTTTAATTGGTCACCGATACACCGTTGGCGAATCTAAGTAAACAGGTTACCGCTCAGTACATGAGGACGGATGGTGATGTTCGTAGATATAGACTACACAGGGGACTTAGATGACAGGAGACCTACAGTAGGGTATGTTGTGGGAAGGCCTAATTGTTGGAAGTCTAGGATACAGTCTCATATTGCACTAGTTACAAATGGAACGGAGTTCTTGGCAATGGCTGAGGCTGCCAAGGTAGCATTGTGGTTTAGAGGTTCGTTCAAGGAGTTGGGTGTCTAGTTAGGTGGAGTTCTTATTACCAAGGTCAAGTTCAAGCGTGGCTTGGACTTGGTTTACATTGCCAGGTGTTAGATAGGAGGTGGTCCCAATCTACAGGCCCGAGTGGAGCACCGGGGTTACGCTTTCGAATTTCTCCTAAGTGGTGAATATTTTCCAAGGTGGAGATTGTTAAGGATGTGGCTCATATATTGAGTGGAACACATGCACCAGGGAAAGTAGCGTGATGTGAGGAACAAGCGAAAGGTTTGTAGGGTGTAGCTTTGAGGGCAAACCATCGACGATTTGGGTGTAACCATCGACGGTTTTAGGTAGTGTTGCAGAGGCTTTCTTCTTGGCTTCAAACCGTTGATAGTTTGGCCTAAATCGTCGATGGTTTCGCTTGCAAATTTCATGAATTTTTGAATTCTAGTTCAGTAGATTAGGAGTTTTTGGAGGAATTTCCTTCAAGGGATTGCTACAGAAGTGTTTTAGATGTACTAGAGGTCTTCTGTACACATTAGATTAGTATATAATCATCTTATGTAACCCTAGATTGATTAAACTTAGTGTAATCTTCAAGGGCTTTGTAAGCTTCGTTGAGATAATGACAATGACCGTTGCTCTCGTGGATGTAGGCAAATTGTCATATCACGTAAATTCTTGTATTTTGATTATTGCTTTCATTGATTTACATTGTTAAGTAATTGCTAGGTTCGTATAGTTCATCATCGAGTGCTTTCTTATTTGGTTTGTTGATTGTTCGTGAGAGTTCGTGTGAGGTATTCTGTTGTGCACACTTGGCACCAACAATTGGTTTCTGAGTGTTATTTGTTTGGGAGCAACAATTGGCATCAAACCCGGGTGATTGTTGGTGAGGTGAATAACACCCCTAATAATCCTAATATCTTTGTTTGTATACATATTAAATTTGATGGATGGGACATTTTCACTAGTAAAATCAAAAGCATCTAACATTTATTACGATGTATTATTATTATTATTATTTATTTTATTTTGCTTAATATTTTGTTGGACTAACTAATTTCTTGGAAGTTGAAGTTTGATAAATTTGAAAATAAATATTATAATTTATATATAAAAGTTTCAAATGTTTTGTAAATGTAAAATGTCCTAAAAAATAGAAATTATTCAAGAACTTTGATAGCTCATACTTAAGTTGAGTTCTTAAAAAGCTTTCGTTTTAGTCACAAAGTTTTTTTTTTTTTCTTTTTTTTTAAATTATTCAAAACGTCATTTTATTTATTTTTATAATACAATGTCAATTATTAATATTCAATGATTTTTTCTCATCTAATTTTTTTACAAATTGATATGATTTGATATTTATATCAAGGGTGTGACATAAAGTTGGTTGGAGGCAAATTAGATGGAAAGAGGAAGATTGACTAAGGAAAGGAGCCACTTCTGCTAAACTTTTAGATTTATTTGATTGTTTCTTTATTTGTTTGTTTATTTATGGACATATTGTTATAGGTAATAAAGTGATTATATTTTTTCAAAAACAAACAATAGAATTGATAAAATTATATTTTCATTTCTATACTATCAAAAAGAGACAAGATGTTAAAAATAGAGGAAATAATGTTGAAATTTCAATAGCCCTCTAAATAATCCAAATGTTTTTTATTACATATAAGTTGAGTTCAGTAGATGAGAAGCTTTTATTTATAAGATCCAAAAATGTGAAATTTGATTTTAATTTACATTTTATTTCTCCTTAATTATATTGTACTGTTATTAATGAAAAATTATAACGTTTATAATGTTGTAATTTGAATTGATTTTAATTAAGCAATTGATTTTAAGGTACAATTCTTCAACATTGTAGAGTAGATGGTGTTTTTAAAAAAAAAAAAAAATTGAAAAAATAACATAGAATGTTTATATTAATTTTTTTGTATTTAATCTAACCAAATTAGTTTCATTAAATTAAAATTTTTAATATTTTAAAAATAATTATACGACGAAATTTATAAAATATAAACAGTGAAAGAATATCTCGTGCATAGGTTCTCTGCTAGCATATATATAAAAGATGAAAACAGGTAAATTAAATGTCTTTAATCTTTTTAATGTACCTAACTAGTTCCACTATATTAAAAAATTTTAATATTTCAAAAATAATTGTATGACAAAATTTATAAAATAGGTGAAATAATATCTAGTGCATAGGTTCTTTGCTAATATATATATAAGATGAAAACAAGTAAATTAAAGTTCTTTAATCTTTGAGCTCATTCAATCCAGTTAATTAAATACTATAAATACACATTTCAAACTCAAATGGAAGCAGTTCAAGCATTGTTATTATTAAAATTTTGAATTTATAAAGCTTGGACCTAATATTTATAAGATTTGAGGGCAAGTCTTGGATCAGCATAAGGCTTTTCCTTCACAGCTAGTTAATTATAAATACGAATCCAAGAAAACTAGCTCTCAACATAGAAGTAGGAGTAAAGTTGTGTATATATTATGATGGCTCTCTCGCTCTATCTTCACAAAATAAAAAGCCTTATAATCGAATAATGTCCTTTCTTCTTTATCAAAATTATATACGTCAATTAAAAAAAAAATTAAGTAGTTTTCAAGTTCTATATATATATATATATTTTAATTTCTCTATTAAAATGCCCTTTAGTTTATGATTATTTTATAATTATAATATTTATAAATCATAATTATCTAAATATTTTTTAAGAAAAAAAACTTTTATAACTTTTTATTATATTCTTAATTTCAATTACCTCTTAAAAATAATTAATATGTAGTGAGCCCTCCTACCATGCATGTGTACAAGAGTTTGAATTTGGTACCCCCAGGGTGTGGTTCAGGTGGTAGTGTGGGCTGCGGGAGTGCCTCTCATGAAGTTAGGTGTTCAAACCCTCCTGAGCTCATTTTCGCCCCTAAATTCCTAAATTTATCCTTCCTTTAAAATTGTGGAGTCAACTTCAAGGAGCATAAAATTAGTCACGTGGATCGTAAAACGGACACTTGGATACCCGGTGCGTAATCCAAAAAAAAAAAAAAAAAATCTGAATTTGGTCCATGTGCCCCCGGCTTGTGCCCATGCTCATGCCTATAACTACTAGCTAGGGTTGGCCCTGGGGACCCTAGATGGGACAAGAGCTCCCAAAAGCTACACCCTCCCACTCTCAACATCGACCCCAGTCCGCCTTAGTTACGTGGCTTTTTCTTGTTCATACACGTGTCGGTTGCACAGCGTTTAGGAGGTGGCAAATGGTCCCTCCCCCACCACCCTAGGTCAGATCAGACGTGCCCCAACGGTTTTCATTAAACCAAATCAAACCAAACCAAACCGAACCGGTCCAGCCCGTATCTGAACCCCATGGCCTTGGGCTTTCAATATATAACTAGCCCATACTCTCAAGTGTTCACACAATTATCTTCTCTCTCTCTCTCTCTCTCACACTCTCTCTCTCTCTCTCTCTTCGTAGCCAACAGGTTCTGAGATTGCCCGGCAATGCCGATCACTCGAATCGCCGTGGGCCGGCACCAAGAGGTGACTCACCCCGACGCCCTCCGGGCGGCGCTGGCCGAGTTCATTAGCACCCTCATTTTCGTGTTCGCCGGCGAAGGCTCCGGCATGGCCTTCAACAAGCTGACCGACAACGCGTCCACCACCCCCGCCGGCCTTATTGCCGCCGCTCTGGCTCATGGCTTCGGCCTTTTCGTGGGGGTGGCGGTCGGAGCCAACATCTCCGGCGGGCACGTGAACCCGGCCGTCACGTTCGGCGCGTTCGTTGGCGGCAACATCTCTCTCCTCCGGGGAATCCTTTACTGGATAGCTCAGCTTCTGGGTTCCACTGTAGCCTGCTTGCTCCTAAAATTCTGCACTAATGGCATGGTACGTACCTACGTGCTTGTAGAGAGTCAGCGTTATGACATCTTATAGTTCATCGTTGGGAAATTATTGGGGAACAGTTTGTACGGTTGCGCAGATTTATATGTGGGGTACCAAACATGGAATGAAATTTCATTTTATTTCACTCCGTTTTCGTAGAATAAACTTTTAAATTTTTTTAGAATTAAAAAGTGCATATAATTAATTAGTTAAAATTTAAATTTTTTATGTTTATTATTTAATAATAAAAAATATTAAATATATCGAATGTATGACTCAAAATATTGTACGCTTATTTTAACTGAGTTATCTTAAAATTACGCAGACTACCTCGGCATTTTCCATATCGTCTGGAGTGACCGTATGGAACGCGTTCGTATTTGAGATTGTGATGACCTTCGGCCTGGTTTACACCGTCTATGCCACCGCCCTCGACCCGCGGAAGGGCAACGTGGGCATCATTGCCCCCATCGCCATCGGTCTCGTCGTCGGGGCGAATATATTGGCGGGCGGGGCTTTCGATGGAGCGTCCATGAACCCGGCCGTCTCATTCGGGCCTGCCCTCGTCAGCTGGGACTGGACCCACCACTGGGTCTACTGGGCCGGCCCCTTGATCGGGGGTGGGCTCGCCGGCCTCGTTTACGATCTCTGCTTCATTTCCCAATCTCACGAGCCGTTGCGGTCGTCGCCGGCGTAGCCGGCTGGGTACGCTTAAGCCCACATGAGGAAATTCGCAGTCGGCCTAACGTATGGCCCATTGGGGCGACGGCTTTTGGTTGTCTCTATTTAATTATTGTTTGGATAAAGATTTTTTTTTAATAATTGTTAATTATCATTAATATGATTATCCTCATCTCCACTAGGGAGAGAGTGGTCCCAAATTGTACTGCTGAAGCCTGTGTGATTCTATGAATGATTGAAGATTTTTTTTCCAATTTATTTTGTTCTTTGTGCAAGATTGAACGCACTAAGTTTTTAGTTTGCAATACTTTAGGAAACATAATTTCGCATCATAGAGCCGTCCCTTGTGGGCATTGGTGCAAATTTGATTGGATTTCACTTTTTTCTTTTCTTGTCCAAAATATCTTCCAATCCCATCTGTTTGATAGTGTTCAGAAATAGACTCAAATGGAATCCAATCAAAATATCAAATTGAGGCAATCAGCTCAAGTGTTCATTTTGGTACGTACTGCTTTGCAACATGCATTTATTGTTCGGATGAGTTGCATTGTTGATTGTTTGGAGTATCTTATAAAGTTATTGTAGTATTTGATTCACTATTATGATAAATACATTTAGATTTTTGATTTGGACTTAGGTATGATATGATATAAAATTATATTAAAATTTAACAATTTAAATTCAAATTAAATGTCTGAAATCCACGCTCCCAAACGCAGCGCCACTAGTTTTGAGGTCGTGTTTAGAATTTGAAAAATATTGAAAAAAAAAAATTAGTAAGGAATTCAAATTTTTTATGTTCTATTATTAGAAAAAAAAAAAGGAAAATAAAAAAATATACTAAACTCATGAGTAAAATTTTAATTTTACATATAATTAATATTTATTTGTTATTTCATTAAAATAAAATTTTATTAATAGTATATAATACAGAAGAAAAATACAACAGAAAATAGGTTTCTCTATTCTCATAAATACAAAGAAGGGACGTATACAAATTTAATGAATTTAAAAAATATCAAAACAGTAATATTCAGATCAAATATATATATATATATATATATTTTTTTTTTGAAAATTATAACGGAGATTATTCCTTTTGCCCAATCCTATGCTTAGTATTAAATTAAGTGTTTGCCACTTGATCACGTGTTTATTTTAGGAGTCGTGCTATGCTTAAATTAAATATCTTTATTACTTACTCAAAAATCACAAAACACGTACACGGAACTAGTCAAAATGAAATCAAACACATTTTCTCAACATTCTCTACGTACTTTTATTAATTTCGAAACTTAAGCAAAATGGGCCTAATTTCTGAAATTCAATTAACCAAAAAAAGAAAAGAAAAGAAAAGAAAAGCATGTGAGTGGTAATGTGGTTGAATGTTAGTTAGGCGGATGCGCATGAATAGGAAGGGCCGGTGGCGATGGCGACTGCAAATTGCACACTGCCGTGGTGGAGGCAGACAGCCCATGCTGGACCGTCCACCTCCGTCCTTTCCTTTCACGTGATCGCCGTGTGGCGTTCGGCTCCGATTTGACACCTCCCCTACCAGTCTATTTCCTTATTATTATTATTTTCCACCAAAATCTCAGCTACCAAATTCCAACGTCAAGTAGTTTCAGACTTTATGAGAATGTTGGGTGATGGGGAAAGCTGAATGTCTGAGGAGATGCAGGAAGGGGACGGAATTCAATACTAGGCATTCGTTTAGAAAGTCTTTAAAAGTAATTTTTCATTATAAAAATATTTAAATTAAGTATTTATATCAGTTTTAAACAATATTTGGTTTCTAATTAAATAAGTATTTATTTTTAGAAATATTTTTTCAAACCATTTTTTAAGAAAGATAAGTATCTTTTGTATATATATATTTTTAAAAATACTTATAATAAGTAATTTTAGAATACTTTTAATAAGTGCTTTTTGAGGTGAGTACTTTCTATACAAAAGTACTTATCTATAAATAATTTCTAAATTGAGCAGAGATAGTAAAATATTGTAACTCTAAAAAATTAACACAAAACTCCCACCAACTTAAAAAGGTATATATATTTTTGCTGCTAAATGCGCTAGGATATCTTAATTAAATATAAAAAAGGGACCCAAGAGTTGTGCAATGGGATGACTCTAGATATAATATCTATTTACATATTCTATCTCGATACTGGCTTGAGTGTTGGAGAAAGCCTCCAAAGGCCACTCAATCTCCCAAATTATTTATTTATTTTTTCCCTTAACTGTAGGTGATGGTCATAATATCTAAATGCAAAGGTTGGTGTCCAATTTTTAGCGTCAACAAATTGACACGCTAGGTAGTGCTTCCCTCTTGATACTCCTTGTAACTAGAGGGGGGGAGGGAGTTGGGGGTACCTCGATCATCCTCCAAAAATCAAAGAACAACTTCAACAAAGCCTCGTGAGGCTTAAAAGAAAAAATCTTGTTACATGTCTATGTGGAAATAAAATTGGGATCCAGATTACTGAGCGAGAGCTTGAAGATGAGTTTCGTACGCATGTATGGTGCTATTTGAAGTGTTTGGGTTGGTTGAAGGCGACTTTTGCAGATTTTGATTTCCATAAGGATGCTTAAGATGCAATTTGCAGTTTGTAGAAGAGTTTTTTTTTTTTTTTTAAATTTAAATTTTATTTTTATAAAGATTGTAATTTGTTGCTATTAACATCATTTTTTCGATTCTTCAAGCTTGAGAATGATGATTTATATCCACCAAGCATCCTTACTTTAGTTTTGTTTGCTCTTGAGACAATATTTTAAACATCTTAAATTTTTTTGCTAGTAATAACCCCAAATCATTGCCTACTTACTTTTGCATATTATTATTTTTTCCCTCTTTCTTAATTACGGAAGCCTTCCTAGTTAAAAGAGGATGGCAACCCACCTATGTTTGCAAAATTGAAAATGCTTAATGCAAGTAGTTCTTGTATATATAATAATATCTTTTAATTTCAATTGAAAATTAACAAATCATGATGAAATCCATTCAAGCAATGAGGGAATTAATTCTATAAACTCGAGTTGTGAAGCATCTGAGAGATTTGTTTGAATGACAATTGAAAAATTCTTGACTCACTTGAATTTCTATTTGTACATTGTTGACTCTTTGAGTTCAATCTCTGTTTTGATGCTAACAAAGTATAATCATCTTATCTGTTATTAAGTGATTGAGTAGGATTCTATTTTAACACATATAGAAGGAAAAGGGAAGATGGAAGTCAAGACGCTTAAAGTTAAATCTGACGCATTCCATAAAGACAAGAAGAGCAAAGAGTAGAGGAAGCAAACATAATTGTTTTCAATTGTAATGCATTTAAGTTTTATCTTGTGGATCTGTAATAATAGTTTGTAATATTTGTATCTCATGCATGATTTGTGTTGGTTTTACTATAATCTCAAAAGGGGGGGGGGGGTGATTTGGTATTTTAAAATTTTTCTCTCCTGGGTCAAATATCTAGCACCAGTATTACACAACCCTAGGGTAAATCTAAAACAGATAATTAAACGAATCAATAAATGTAGCTGAAATTAAATTGTGTAATTAAATTACTCAATCAAGTGCAGTAAATCAAGTAGAACACCAGATATGTTATCAAGATTCGGAAAATGTGTCTACGTCCCTGCCTTGACTCACAAGCACAAGGATTCCACTATGACTCACTTAATGAGTGAAGCGGCACCTAGTACAACGACATCAATTAGCGGGGCTGACCTCAACCTACACAATCATTTTGGGCTAGATTATCACTCGTTCAGGTCATGCCTGGAATACAGCAGATTCACAATACAATTTGTGTACAAAGTGTATGTTTCTGAAACAAGTAGATTTATACCAATATAATCAACACACTACAATATGATAGGATATGATAAGCTCAATGTAGTCTCAACGTCTACTCTAAAAAATAATGCTAGTATACCAATCAGAATGTGAGAGTGTATGTGTTAGGATCTTTGTGTCAAGATAATAATATCAATCACAAGATGCAGCAACAAAGATCTTCAGCACACAAGCAAATATCTCAAAAATATTTTTCTAAAAAATAAGCATAAGAGATAATTGAAATCGGTTTGTAAAAATTATTTCTCAAACAAAATACAATACAAGATCTTGAGTATTGCAATGGTGCAAAACTCACAAGCTCTAAAGAGTTTTCCCAAAAAAGACTTATTGACAAAGTCTCCAAGAAAAACTTAAAGTTTACTCTCAAATAAAAATAAATCTCAATCAAACAGAGTAAATGAGAGTGTAAGCTTTATAAGATAATCACAAGAACACTCTTACTAAACAATTTTTGCAATAAGGATGAGTAAGAATGGGAGTGCAGAGTTTGAATATAAGAAACAGGGTTTTTGAGTTTCAAAGAGAATTTGCTAATGATATTTGCTAATTAGTTGCTAATCAATCCAAATGAGGGGGTATATATAGATACCCCAAAAATTATAACTGTTTGGGACCTATTTGGTATTTTTAAGAAAGTTTAAATAGGGTTAATAAAAATTGACTACGTTTTAACCTCGGTAAAATTTAAGTAACCCGATAGGTTCGATTGACCATTTTTAGGTTTGGTCAACTAAATTGCTCAGTTCGATTGACCATGGTGTTTTTGAACTGAGGTGTTGGTCGACCAAGCTTGAGATGATTTTTGAACCTTCGAGGTTCAGTTGACTAGGTCAAGTTTGGTTAACCAAATTCATACGTTCGGTGACCAGGTCCTTTTATAACTAGGAGTTCGGTCGACTAAGGTGTTGGGAAATCCCCACATGCCAGTTTCGTCGACCAGAGCGTTGATGTTCATTTTAAGATTGGTCAACCAGATGGTCAAACCTTTGACCCTGGGGAGGTTTGGTCGACCGAAGTTGCTTTGTGTGTTAAGGTTCAGTCAACTGAACACAATAATTTTTAACTCTCTTTTAAAGACACCCATGTTCACATAATTGTTACTTCTAAGTTATAAGGGGGTTCTTCATGCAATAATTTGGGACCTAAAGTTAGTCTATGGTGTTTTGAGCTTTCCTATCCTATCATGCATGCAATGCATTAATTATTATGGACCATTAATATTTAAATATTATAGATCCTTAACAAAATGAAATATAAATTATAACAAAACTTTGAGTCTTCATTTTATTTCAACTCCATGCGCACCATATAGTACTTCCAATTGATCCTGCACACAAATTCATCAAACATTAAATACCAAAGTATTTGTTACAATCAAAACGGGATATGACCTATAAGGTTAACAATTTGGATTCAATGCTTAAAAGGCCATAGACTGACCATAGGGAACCGAACTTGACTTCGATCGACCTTTGGTTGACCAACGCCGAATTTTTGGGCTTAATTTAAAAGCCTAGGTCATAAACTGACTCTTAGTCCCCAAGCACTTTATGAAAAATCCCCTATTACTCAAGGGTTATAAGTATATGAATAGGGGTGACTACTTACAAAATCAAGACCAAAATTGAAGCTTGAAAGGGCTTTAGGCGACCGAACTTTGGTGTTATAAATGCCTCAGTCGACCGAACTAGACTACGTCAAATTGTTGATTATGGCTCAGGCAACCAAACTGAAATTGAACTTAATGTCCACGATCAACCGAACCTTAAAGCTGTCACTTACCTTCCCCGATGCCCGAACTTGTAGTTCAAAATTGGCCTGGGCGACTGAATTGTAAGGTTCAGCAACCTGAACCATAGATTTGGTAGCCAAAATCACGAAGGTTGGGAAATTGCCCTGGCATTTATCCAACCGGCCTTGTCTCAGCCAACATAACCCAAGAACAGCACTGTGTTTGTTCGAGTGACTAGCCCTAAGGATCGGGTGACCAAACCTCTCGGGTTCACTTAATTTAATCGCAGTAATTAGGGTTAAAACTTGATTAAACATTTTTAAAATACCGAATAAGTCCCCAACGGCTATAATTTGTGGAGTACCTATAAACATTCATTCATTTTCTTTGATTAGGAACGAGATTAGCAAATAGATTGGCAAAAATTCTCTCAAATTTTATATACTTCTATTTGCCGACACTTCAAATTTTCATGCCAAATATTTCATACTCTCTCTTACATTCTTTGCTAAAATTATTTTGAAAAAGAGAGTTTCATTTTCTTTTACTCCTCTCTTGCAAATTTGATTGCAAAATTGTAAAGTAGCCTCTATATTGTTGTGAGCATTTCTATACAGTATTTTTAAGGTTATGATCTCACATTTCTATACTCATTAAAAAAAACTTGCTTGAGAGTTAGCTTGGTGATTTTCCCTGATTATTTTTGTATTGATTTATATTCTTGTGGGAAAATCTTACTTTAGCTTGTGAGTCTCTTGCATTCTGATTGCAAAGACTTGAAAGCTTACGTTTATCTTGGATAAATCTTTCTGGTAAGCTATAATCCATAACTTCTATAGTGCTTAATTTGTGAAAAATATTATTGAGGTATTTGCTTAAAGTTGTTTAGATTCTGTGATTGCTTATATTGTGAATACATATTCTAGAATCAAAGACCTTACTCACTCACATGTATACTTTGATACATATCTTGTTGTAAGTAGATACACTGTTTAGAACAAATCTCACTTGAGCATTAAGTCTCTATCATACGTGGGTGAATTGTATACTATGCTAAAATGTAGTACATATCTGCTTGTGTAGAAGCATTTCAATTTTACGCAAAAATTTTTATCATCTGTTGTATTCCAGGAATGGCCTGAAGGGGTGTTAATCTAACCCATAAGGATCAGGTTGTAAAGGTTGGGGTCATCCTTGTTAATTTGACGTGAGCTTTTCCCTTGCCTAATAAGGAAAAGGGTGTTGTATTCAGTGTCGCTCCACCCGCAAGTGAGCATTAGTGGAATCCTCATAACTGGTGTGGCTTGAGGTGGGGACGTAGGCACAGTTGGTCAAACCCCGATATCATATCTTTTCTCCAGCTTTCTCTTTCCTTACGCTATTTAATTTCTGCACTTATATGCTTTTTATTGATTACTGCGAATGCTTGGAAAATACTAAGATTGCTTTAATTGTTTAAATTTTTGTTTAGTTTAATTTATTGTGGGAATTGGAATATGTTTAGAAAGACGTACCCTAAGTTTTGAAATACTGCTGTTTATATATATTGACCTAGGAAAGTTTAAATTTCCAATCCACCTCCCCCCCCTCTTGGGAATACACCAATTTCAACATACATTGTGGCCTACTTAAGCTACATATGAAAGTATCATCTAAAGAAGAAAGTTCTTATATTCAAACTTTTATTCGTTGAAGAATACCATATTAGTCATTATAAAATTGATGTGAACATGGTATGGTAAGCGTATAAAGAGTGTTTACATTCTTGCTTAATTTCCCACATCCAATTACCTGTTTCTTTATTTATTTCCAAATTTTTGAAGCAACTACCTTTGCAAATGAATCTTGATAAGCTTTGCGTTTAGGTACATATGTTCTATTTCTTGCCATGACAAGTTCTATCTATACAAATTGAGCTCACTATTCAAAGAGCCCACTATGGGATCTAACTCACAAAATAAATATATTTATTGTTAGTAAATATTTGTGCAAAATTTAGAACCCCTATAGTTGGAACTAATTAAATAATAGCTCCAATGATAAATGTTACTTGACTTTAATTACATGACATTCTAGTTAGGCCTTGTAAGATGGTGGATGTGGAAAACATCGAGCAAATATAAGACTCAGACCCATTTACCTTGGATGGCAACTAAATCTTTGAGACATAACACATGCACTCATTAACAAGAGACTATAAAAAGTAAAGTTGCTAAATTTCTTTTAACTTGAATGTTCCTAAAGATGCAATACTAATATGTAATTATAAAATTAAAAGGTTTTACAAACCTTTAAAAGAAATTTCTAAAAGTACTAATAATACTTGGCAAGTGTCAAGATTAAGTTTTAGACACTTGGCTCAATTGTTCTTTGACAAAAGAAGAGAAAAATCCTATTTCTATAATTTCCCTATCTTTAATTCTTATATTATATATATTATTAAAGTTCAAAGAAAATTAACAAATAAAAACAAGAAAGTCATTGATAATTACACAGCGTGAGATAGCACTATAAAGATATTGTGCGAATGCATTTATATTATTTTATTTTTAACAATTGATGTGTAGGAAAATGCCAAGAAGCATACTTAGCCCTAAAGGGTTCATTAAATAGGGTTGCAAATAAGATTAGTAAGCCCTCAAGGACAACACTATAAGATCATGAAATAAAAAAGGTGAAACAAGCCCAATAATAAAATGGTCGAGATCAAAAGGCCAAATAGTCCATTTGACAAAATGCCAAGTACATCTGGCCTTTGCTCATAAAATGACATGAGTTATTCTCATAAATTAACATAAAAGTTACTTTTTCATGCATAACTTTTTTCCTACCATTACATTGTTGTGAATTTTTTTTATAAAATTTTCATCTTATTTCATTCTGTACCTAAGACACTCTACAAACCAAATAATCTTTAATGGAATGGTTATTCTTACAAGTAGAATGATTACAGTGTAAGAATTTTGTATAGCTAGTTTATAAATGAAAAAGTTATTATTAATATAAAGTAACTGACAATGTAGGAATTTTTAGCAATTTATAACATATGTTTTCAAGTATCCCATATGGTTTTGTTCACACACAAAGTAAAATAAAAAAAAAAAAAGTAAATAAAAATACAAAAATTTACATATTTTTAACAAAACCTCTATAAAATTTTCCATTATATCATTAATAAAAACCTACCTCGCAGCTACTGCCTAAAACTGTCGACGGTTACACACCAAACCATCGACAGTTTGCCCTCTATGGCTGCACCCTGCATCCCTCTCTTGGTCCCTCACTTCATGGTGTTTTCCCCGGTATATGCATTCCACTTGAATATGAGCCACATCCCCAACAATCTCCCCCTTGATGAATATGAACCACTTAAGAGAAATTTGAAAGCATAATCCCCCCGCGGTTGCTCCACCCTAGCTAGTAGATTAGCACCCTCCTCCCTTCTAACACCTAAAGGCATAAACCAAGTCAAAGCCACGCTTGAACTTGACCGTGGTAAGAAGAACTCCACCCCAACTCCTTGAACGATCCTTTGAACCACAGTGCTACCTTGGCAGCCTCTGCCTCTGCCAAGAACTCCAATTTAGTTGTAACCAGTGCACTCTGAGACTGTACTCTAGACTTCCAACAATTAGGCCTTCCCACAACATACCCCTTTGCAAGCCTCCTGTCTTCCAACTCCCTTGTGTAGTCTGCATCTACAAACATCATAACTGACGGATCCCTCTATTGCCCGCTGAAATATCCAACTGCACTAGCGTAGGAAGCCTTTGACATGACCCAAACATCACTATTCGTTCTCGAGTACTGAGCGGTAGAATGCTTACTTAGATTCTCCAATGGTGTACCAGTGACCGATTTAACTCTAACCATGCTAAACCTCACCAACACCTTATCTCCAAAACTACCTTGAGATAATCACAATATTCACATAGTTTTGTCCATACAGTTGCCCTAAGATAACACCAATCTCCCCACAACTATGACTACAAAGTCACCTTGAGATAATCTCAATCTTCCTGTAACTTTACTCTTGCGAATTTTCAACCCAAGAATACTCTTGATGCCCAACACCTTCATGTTAACTCCCTTTCTCAACAAAGTCTCTAACTGATTTACCTCATTTGGAACCTTCCACGCAATCGACATGTTACTCACACAAAACCACAGACTTATTACCCACTTGCATCCTATCTCCCTCTCCCCCTTTGGGAGCCCCACCAACACCCCCCCCCCCCCCAACTGCATTTGATTCTTATACCTCCATCTCCTCCACTATGGGACCTATCCACCTACCCTTCTCCTAGCCATGCACTGCCTCCTGAAAGGTAGTAACATCCTTCCTGGTAGTAATGGTTGCATAAGAAATTAGATCATACTTGGGTGGTGGCCTAATGGTGCCTTTGAGCCCATTGTGATCTTGTTGGTCTCTCGAACTTGAACTCCCTGCATCATAATGTTGGGAATAAAGAACAAATTCCCTAAAACTTGTGAGAAACAAAATGGAGAAAAAATAACGCCAAAGAAAAATCAACCACACGCACAAGACAATATTTATGTGGTTCGGCAATTTTGCCTACGTCCACAGAGTTGCAGGGATTTCAATATTATCATGAAGAAAACACAGAGAGTACGGCGATACAATGCTCTCCCTCTCGCTCTCTCACAGGTACAACCACACAAGCCCTAATCACCCGAAAGCAATCCTTTTTATATATTGCGCCTAGGGTTCCGTTCCGAACCCTAATTAAATAGGGGTCGAGTCAGCATCTAAAATTAAAACACAACTAGGCTCCACAAAAGCCCAACACATAACCAATGTCATCTCTGCCCTGAGTCTAAAACTATACCTGCATCACAATCTCCTTTCTGCTCTAGCTTATCCTGTGATACTACAAGTCTCCTAACTTAGAACTTTCTGCACTCCTGCCCTGAGTCTCCAACTCCACCTTCCCAACATGCTCATTGCTGCTAATGCAACTTTCTGGTGCCCGTTTCACTTCATCTACCTGAGTACACTGTCCCATGACTTTAAAACCTAAAACCATGTCTCCACCAATCACCATCCCATTTGCCATTAGATCACCCAACTTGAACCCATATTTATTATATACCAGAAAGATGCACTATCCGCACATCACACCAAGCCTAGATCCCACCTCACTATAAACGTGCATGATTGGACCTCCAAACTTTCTCAAACCAGAAACGTTTACTGTATAGCCTATCCAAGCCTCTCCTGCAGCTTTCCCATCTAGCGATACATTTGGCGATCTATTAACCAAGAAACATGCCATACTCACTAACTTTACCAAGAAGTCCCTTGCAAGCCATGCATACACTATGCCCTACTCACAAAAATCCTTGAGCACTAGTGTACTCAATACCAATATTTGACTTAAGGAACTCTCGCTTGGTCTGGCAATCCACATCAGCCACAAGTTACACCTGGAAAACATCTCCAACTTGTGCCGCATTAGATAGCCCCAAACATTTTGTGATAACATTCACAAAGTACTCATGTCTAACCCGTGATGCTGCCTTTAACAGTCTCCAAACATCCACACCAATGTAGTTAAGAATATCCACCATTTTGGGTGTGGTTATGTTACGTAAAAAGGCATTACCTAGCTCAGAACTCTCAATTGTAGCTCCACCTATAACTATGTTACCCTACAATTCATTAAAATTCCTTGCTATCCTTTGCCCCTTCATTACCATCAATACACCATCACACACCATCATCGTTCTGCCTTTAGACTTGCAACTATACCCATTACAATCCAAAGCACATAATGATATCACATTCTTCCGTGGATCAGGTACATGCCTTACCCCCACACAACATCCTTGATCCTATTTTTTTGCCAACAAATAAGAAAAACTTAACATATTTGGTTGAGCAATGATATTTCAGGACTCACAAGGATCAAGCATGATAATTCAAGGTCAAGGATCTATTGCAAGCTTATACTTCAAAGAAGGATGATATATGAAGCTTAAAGCATGCATTTCAAGATGATATTTTAAAGCTTGAAGACTATGAGAGAAAGCTTAAAAGTATATCAAAGCTTGAATAAGAACAAGAGAGGCAAAAGAAAAGCAAAGCAAGAGAGCCAAAGAAAAAAAAAAAAAGCGAGAGAGCTCAAAAGACAAGCATGAAGACTCAAGCGCCAAGAATGTTCAAGGTCCTAAAAGTCTTTATGTAAGTATTTCATATTTTAAATATCTTTTGAAATATTCTTGAAACTCTTTTAGGGTTGAATATGGACTTAGAGACCAATTTTTTAAAACCTTGGAAAATGTTTTGACAAATCACATTTAAGTCTTTCAAATAACAAAAGGGTTTAAAAATAAAAAAAAAAATGAAAGTTTTTCAGAAAATGGACCGGTCAGCCGACTGAATAGAACACACTAAGATTGGCTAGCCAACTGACTAAAACCAAGAATAAATATAATTGTTGATTACCGGCTCAACCGACTGATAGTTTGAACTGAGATCAATCAGCCGACTGACACTCCCAGCCGACTGACCATTTTGAACATTGTTGAGCCAACCGAGTGACAAATTGTTGGAATTAATTTTTGGACAGACAGAAAGGCCTCGGCCGCCTGTCCAGCCAACTGACTCTAAAAAATGAACTACTCAGTTGCTTGTCCAACGGACTAACTCCACGGAATTTTAAATTTTGAATCTCAACGGGAAAATTTTAAAAATTAGTTTTACAAATGTGAACGTTATAAAAACTTGGTGGACACTCCAAGTAACTTGGGGAACAAGGAAACTAATCCTAAAAAGTCTATAAATAATCCCTTAATCCCAAGAAATTAATAATCAAGGCAATCACACATCATTCTTGTATTCAAACTCTCAATCTCTCTCAAGGTTCTCTATTGCTCATACTCCGTCTGGGAGATATCTTCTAAATTGCTGTTGAATCACAAGTCTAAGGTTCTAATACTAAATTCTCTCAATCACAAAAGAACCCTTGGTGATATCTTTACTTGAGTTTCAATTCTATTTCATATTGATATTTAAATTCTTGAAGTACATAGTGCTGAATTTGTACTAATCTGTTCTATTTGAGAGTGTTCTTGTACGCAGCATTTGCTTCATATTTTTTTGTAGTTCTTGGATGATTCGAGGTGTTCGGATTATTGACCAAGTGTGGGGCATCGCTTGGAGAGGTGCAGCTCTAGCCTAATTAAGGGAGTGACCAAGTGAGGGATATCACTTGGAGAGGCAAACTCTAACTTACTGAAGGAGTGTGTAACAATATTGTTCTACTCGGAAAGGAATTGGTTTAGTGGAATCCTTTGGTGGTTTTCCAAAGTCGAGAACGTAGGCTGGGGATAAGCTGAACCTCGTAAAAACCCGGTGTCACTCTCTTTCCCCTTACTCTCTTTACTTTCAACATATATAAACTGTGTGAATGTTTTAAATTCCTTAATCATATATACTATGTGGATTAGATTTTAAATAAACTTAAGTTTAATTTATTTTTAGGATTGCGAAAACCGAAAGGGAGTACGTTGGTTGATCAATAAGTTGTGAAAATCGTAAGTGTAGAGACCCGAAGAATTATAATAATTAAATAATAAAAGAATGAGAGAAAAAAGAATTTTCTTAAGGAATTTTAGCAGGGTCTCGTCGATGAGTGAAGAAGTGCTCGTTGACAAGAAGGGTTCTTGGGCTCGTCGACGGGGACATGCATCTCATCGACGAGAAGTTACCAAAAGGACTATTTCTGGACTCTAAAACTCGTCGACGAGCTCCCTTCATTAACTCGTTGACGAGGTAACGTGGACAAGCTTTCTATTTACGCTCAAGAACTCATTTTCTACGAAAATTTTTTACAAAAAACTCTCTCTCTCTCTCTCTCTCTCTCTCTCTCTCTCTCTCTCCTACGTCTCCTTCTCTTTTCGATTTCGGCTCTGTCTCTCACCAGTTTGACAATCCCAAGCCGCTACATTACTCCTGGGAGGATTCTCTACAAATCTGTTGGAGTGATTCGTTGGTTGGGCTTACTTAGGCACCATCCCAAATTTTGGGTAAGTTGATTATTTTAATATTTATTAAGGTATTTGGTATTTTTTGGGTTATGGAAAGGTAATAGATGGGTTTATACTGAAGTTTTGTTAGGGGAAATGCAATTTTAGGGTGTTGAGTTGGGGGACACATAGGTGTAATTTTGGAGTAATTTGTGGACTTTTCCATAAGTCAGGTAAGGGGATAAACTTAGTATTTCTATGAAATTATTTATTAATATTCAGTTTTTATTTTCAAAGAAATTATGTATGTTATAGAACTGAGTTTAGAAATACTGCTGTTAACGGGAAAATGATTTTACTACAGTTTAGCAGGGAATATGATTCTGTGCATATTTTTACAAATAGAACAATATTTATTTTTGTGTGGCATGAGTATAAATTACATGATTTAATGTATTATTAGAATATTATGTTTTCAGAATCAGCATGTTATTACTGTTTTCAGGAAGGTATTAAAAATGATACGGGAACTATGTTTAAAGTATGGTAATGTAACAGTACAGAGATTTCAAACTATGTATGTAAAAATATATGTCGGCGTAAGGGCCGTGATTTTACATGATGTGACATGCCAATGTAATGGCCATGATTTTTATATGATGTGCTATGCCGGCGTAAGGGCCGTAATTTATATGTTATGATATGCAAAAATTTATGAAAATATTATCTTGACTGATATTATTATGAAACAGCTATGTATCATTATTTGAGATTTACTATATGTTATCAGAACCTGGATGGCTTGGTTTAGGCTTTCACGAAGTATGGTACCACAGCTATATGATCACGATCATGTATATGTTAGTGCTACCACATGTCGTAAAGGACTATGAGAGATCGGCAGTCGATGTGATTTTATGGTAGTGCAGGCGTCCCTTTGGCATCTGGACCAAGAGGAGCAGACTCATCATACTTACAGACTTATGTTGATCTAGCATGGTCGACCAACTATTGCTAGGTCCCGCCTTCGAGCCACACAACCTAGTCATGTGGGGGTATGACATGACACCAACCAGCTATCCATCCAAATGTTATTTCATGTACAATTATATATAATGATTTCATGTACAAAAACTCAGTATGTTATTCCATGTTATTATAAATTATGTTTTATTTAGATATGATACTGATGGTTTTGTCAAATATGTTTTATGTACCATTATATATATAACACGAAAATACTCATGTTGCCACACACTAATATTAGTTTATTTTCCTTACTGAGAGGTGTCTCACCCCAGCTATATAAACATTTCAGGAGCCCCAGATAGAAGAGCGGATAGAGCTCTGTAGTGTTAGAGTTTGACTATTCTACCCTATCTGAAAGGTAAGTCATTTTGCTAGGGTTAGGTGGATTTTTGGATTGTGACCCTAGGGCACTTTTTGGTTATTTTGGGATGTGTGTATGTATATAACAATTGTAGTAGAACTCCAGTATTATTTTGGTTGGATGATTTGATATGTATATGATTTTATGTTTCCCGCTACTTAAGTATCAATGTTGTAATTCAGGTATATCCCTGGTACCCATGGGTCCAGGTTAGTTATGTTTAATCAGGATTGTTATATTAAATGAAGAAAAAAATTATGGTAAAACAGGAAGGATGTTACAGTAAGGGAGTACGTTGGTTGATTCAACACCCAAGACTTACTAATTGAGAGTTTGTTTAAAGTCTAAATTATTAGAAAGAGTGTTGTGCTTCATATTGAGAAATCAATTATCCACAAGGCTTGCATTAACCACAGGGCTTAAATCAATTTCATATACACAGGGCTGCAAAAGCTAAGAATTGATAAAGTGCTGAATATTGAATTTTGTGGGTTGAACACTTTGATTGATTGTTTAGCTGAATGTTTAAGTTTTGATTTACTTTGTTGGTATATAATTGTGGATTGAATATTGTTTTAAGTATTTGTTGTATATTAGATAAATCAACAAGAAGTCAAGAATTCATTAAAATAATTAAAATAGGTTAAGGATTCTTGAAAAGAATTAAAAGAAAATTTTTAAATCCAATTCACCCTTCTCCCTCTTGGGACTACACCTTAGTTTTCACCCTCATTCCAACAAATTTGCAGACCACATCGTTTCCCATCAGAATGGAACCAGGACTCACCAATCTGTAAGTGGGGAACCAAGTCTTTGTTGGACGTCATATAAAAAGAACATCCCAAGTCTAGGATCCAAGAACCCGTAAGGCATTCTGAACTTGATGAAATAGAAAGCATCCCACAATCACTGCTCTATGAGTCTCCTTCTTCAACTACATTCACATATTTTGATGAACCCTCTTGAGCTTTTGCCTTCCCCTTCTCCCACTTAGAACATTTCGGTTTTATGTGCCATAGTTTCCCACACTTAAAACAGCAAACGACCTTCCTCCTCCTGAACTGAGTTTTATTACCACTCGATCCACTCCAGGACTTGCCCTTCCCATGATCTTGATTACCCTTCGCCATGAGCCCTTCACCATATAAACCCTCATTGTTGGCCTTCTTCCTTTAATGGAACCCCAGCAATGCACTCATGATGTCCTTCAACTCTAAAGTTTCTTTTCCCTAAGTTAGCGTCATAACTAGATTCTAATATGTAGGCGAAGTAGGTAGGGAATTTAGCAGTATCAACGCTTTGTCCTCCTCCTTGAACTTCACATCAACTCACCCCAAATCACTAATGATCTGATTAAATATGTTGATGTGCTAAGCCAAGTACGAATCTGCAATCTTAAGCCAATAAAGCTTTTGCTTAAGTTATAGCTTGTTCTTCAATGACTTGGATATGTATAGGCGCTCCAGTTTCAGCCAAACCGTTGCCGGAGGGTCGTCATTCATGACGTGATACAACATGTCATTGGTTAGACATAACCTGATAGTGGAAACAACTTTCGCTTCTAGCTCCTTCCAACTTGAGTAGCCCATACTTTCCGTTTTCTTTCCATATAGACCCTTCACCATCCCTTACTGCACCACCAAGTCCTTCACCCTCCTTTGCCACTGCTTGAAGTTCCTCATTCCATCAAACTTACCAACCTCAAACCTCACAGAAGAAATCTTAGCCATTGAGAACCAATAGCTCTGATACCAATTGTTATGCAATATGCCAACAATCGCCCAAGTTTGATACCAATTTTTATTCTCAACAATCAACCCTCAAAAACCAATTATCAATGCCAAATGTGCACAGTGGAAGACCTCACACAAACTCTCACAAACAATCAATTGAATAAGCAAGCAAGTACTTGATGATGAACTATACGAACTTAGCAATCACTTAACAATGAGAATCAATCGAAGCAACAATCAAAACGCAAGAAATTTAAGTGGTTCGGCAATTTTCCTACATCCACAGGAGCAACAACTATTTTCACTATCAATAAAGCTTACACCAAGCTTTGAAGCTTACTTGAAGCTTAATCTCTTCTAGGGTTACATAATAATCATTATATAACAATCTAATGCGTACAAAAAGATCTATAGTTGATTTAAAACACTTTTGTAGCAATTCCCCAGAGGAAATCCCTCTGATTAGCCCAATATACTGATCTCATATTCAAAAATTTGTTTCTTGCACCAACTAAAACCAGCGATGGTTTGGAGCAGAAAGAAATACCTTACAGCTACTGCCTGAAATCATCAATGGTTACACCCCAAATTGTCGACGGTTTTCCCTCCATGGATGCACCCTGCATATCTCTTTAGGTCCTTTGCTTCACGATGCTTTCCTCAGTAGATGTGTTCCACTCAGAATATAAGCCACATCCCCAAAAATCTCCACCTAGGCGAATATTCACCACTTAGGAGAAATCTGAAAGCATAATCCCCCTGTTGCTATACCCGAGCCATTTTCCATGAGGATTATTATGGATTGGCAATATCTTTTTCAAGACTAGATCTCCTTCTTGAAATTGTCAAGGACACACTTTTTTATTATAGGCTTTTATCATTCTTCTTTGATAAAGTTGTCCATGAACCAAAGCAGCCAATCTTTTCTCCTCAATAAAATTTAGCTGATCGTATCTTGCATTTACATTATGCCTCTTCCAATTATACTTCTTTCAAAACTCAAAAAGTTGTATCGTAACCTCAACTAGAACAATCGCCTCCATTCTATATAGCAACAAATAAGGAGTTGCCCCAGTAGAGGTATGAATCGTTGTCCTATATGCCAACAAAACAAAAGGCAACTTCTTATGCCAATCTCTATAAGTATCTATCATTTTGCCCAAAATGTTCTTGACATTCTTATTAGCTACTCCAACTGCCCCATTCATCTGCGGCTGACAGTGTACTGAATTATGATGTCTGATTTTGCATTGGACACATAACTTTGTCATCACCTCATTGTTCAAATTCTTAGCATTGTCTGAAAGTGTTCTCTTTGGCATCCCATACCTGCATATTGTCCCTTTATTAATGAAATGGAAAATCATATTTTAAGTAAAACTTGCATATTAGGCAGCCTCTACCCATTTTTTGAAATAATCAATGGCCACAAAAAATGAAAAATTGACCATTGCTTACTTTAAGGGTTATTGGTCCAATCATGTCCATACCCCAGATTGAAAAAGGTCATGACTTGGATAACATCTAGAGCTGAAATGGCAAGACTTGTATACAATCTCCATAAATATAACACTCGTGACACTTCCTTGCATATCTAAACAATCCCTCTCCATGGTTGTCTAATAATATCCAAACCTTAAAATTGTATGAACCCTTAAATGCCCACTTGCATGTGTACCATAAATCTCTTCATATACCTCCTCCATAATTTGTTGTGCTTCCTTTGTCTCGACACAATGTAGGAGTTTCATGTCATAACTTCTTTTGTAAAGCATATCTCTGTCCATGAAAAATCCCATAGCTAACCTTCTAATTCGATCATTATCTGATGATCCCATAAGATATTCCCGCCTTTGAATATATTATTTTATATCATAGAACCAGGGCTTTCCATCAACTTCTTCTACAATAGCACAATATATTGATTCATTTTGTATCCTTGTATGAATTGACTAAATTTCCATCCTAGGCTCCACATTAGGCATTACAGCTGTGTTCCCAAAGCATTAGGAATTTGGTTATTCTTTCTTGGCCAATGGTTGAATTCACTTTCATCAAAATTTTCAGCCATTTTAAGGATAAATTGTTGATAAGGAATCAACTTGGTATCTTAAGTTTCTCATTCCCCTTTTAACTGATATATGACCAAAGCTAAGTCATCTTTGACTATTAACATTTTAATCCCTTTGTTTAGTGCCGCCTGTAAACCCAATATACATGCTTCATATTCTGCTACATTTTTGTACATGGAAATAGAAGCTTTTCTGTAACTAGAAAATATTTCTCCTCGGGTGAGATTAGCACAACTCCTATTCCATGCCCTAAGCATTCAATGACTCATTCATCATCTTGACTTTCATTGATTTGCTATACCACATCTATATCTTTATTTGGAAAATCAGATTTCATCTGCTAAATATTCAGCCACTGCACTACCCTTTATGGCCTTCCATGTAACATACATAATGCCATGCTCTATAAGTAACATTTTTTGCCTAGCCACCTGACCTACTACCGCTAGTTTCTCAAAGACATACTTTATTGGATCTATCTTGTAAATTAACCAGGTGATGCAATACTGGGTATATTACCTTAATCTATTAACAAGTCATGCCAAAGCACAACAAGTATTTTCCAAATTCGAGTACCTTACCTCACATTTTGTGGACTTCATACTCAAATAGTAGATGGATTGTTCCCTTCTCCCCAAAGCATTATGCTACCCCAATACACAACCCATTGAATTTCTTGAAATTGCCAAGTATAAAATAAGTGGTCATCCAGGTACAGGAGAAACCAACACAGGCAAGCTCAAGAGATATATTTTGATCTTTTCAAAGGCTTCTTAGCATTTTTCATTCCATTTCCCAGGGTTATTCCTCACAAAAGCTTGAAATGGGCTCATATGTGGTTGTCAATTGTGAATTGAAGCGAACAATATAATTTAGCCACCTTAAGAAACTCCTAACTTCCCTTTGAGGTGCTGGAATTTCTGGAATAGCCTTTAACTTGTTTGGATCCAATTCAATCCCATTCTCACTTACTATGAATCACAACAATTTTCCTGAAGTGGCACCAAATATGCATTTATCTAGGTTTAACTTGAGCTAATACTTTCTTAGTATATTAAATAGCTTCCTCAGGTTCACCATATGATCTTCTTTATCTCAGGATTTAAGAATCATATCATCCACGTATGCTTCCATCTCCTTATGCATCATGTCATGGAATAATATTACCATGGCTCTCTCATGTGTTGCTCCCTCATTCTTTAAATAAAATGGCATAACCTTGTAATAAAAGGTTCCCCACAAGGTAATGAACGTAGTTTTCTCTTTATGCTCAAGTGCCATCTGAATTTGGTTATATCCTAAAAAACCATTTATGAAAGAGAACAAAGAATTTCCTACAATGTTATCAGCCAAAAAATTAATATGCAGAAGCGAAAAGTTATCTTTTGGACTAACTCTGTTTAAATCCTTATAATTAATGCACATCCTAACTTTCCCATTTTTTTTCATTACAGGTACAACATTAACAATCCATTATGGATATTTGGCTACCTCCAAGAACTTACCTTTAAAATATTTTTTAACGTCCTCCTTGATCTTAATCAACATCTTAGGTTTCATTCTCCTCAATTTCTACTTTACATGTTTACTTTCAGGATAAATGGGTATCTTGTGTGTCACTATATATGTATTCAATCCAGACATATCTTGGTATGACCATGTAAATACATCAATATTCCCTCGCAAATGCCTAACCATATTTCCCTTATTCTCTTCAAACAATAATGCCCCCAATTATTATTTCCTTTGGATCTTCCTCCGTTCCTTAATTAACTATTGAAATAGGATCTTTACTAGGAACTAAATCTACTTCCTCTTAATCTACTCTTGCCTTATTGACAAGATTCCCAAAGTCAATTTCTAACTTAGGATCTTCTGCACTACTAAAGTCATTTCCTATATTCCTATACACAACACGAGCAAAAAAAGACAAGATTCGGCACAAGTTATGGCGAAGAATGATGTAATGAGATGAAATTAAATTTTACTTTTATTTAATTAAAATTAAAGATGATTTAAACAAAAATAATAAGTAAAGCATTGTCATCTTATTGAAAAACAAAGAAAATCATGAATCATTCCCAAAATTACATTGAGTTAGCCACCATTGTGTATTCGAACACATGTCAATTGTCCAGTTCTGTATGTGTTGAAGCGGGATAAACCCAATTTTCCGTTATCTATTTTTGTGCCTAACTCATCCACCATTGAAATTACTAAAAAATCAATTCCTCGATTTAGCTGCTTCATTAGGCATTCGATTTCCACCCTGAAATCTAAATTCATTACCCTACATCTACGATATATTTTGGACAACCTAGGAAAACTCATTCCTGCTAAATATGTATCCTTTCCAAAAAAGCATGCCCATATTCTTATCCTTCTTTCTTCTATTATTTGTTTTTTGTGCTTTGTACGTGTAGGAGCATACATACCCCAACCCAAACCTTTCTTCTGCCCTTTGCATTTGTATGGGAACCGGAATTCCTTGACTTTCTACCCAAACCTTTTCTTGGACTATATTTTACTCGAATCATTTCCTTTGCCACCATTTTAGATGTAGTTGAAACCTGAGGTTGAGAAATCAGAGAGCCCTCTACCACATATGTCATATTTACCACTTCAAATGATCGGAAGGGACAATCTAGTGCCTCTTCAGAAGCCTCTACATAAGGAGTCCAAGAAAGTTTTGTCACCATTAAATCTAACTCCCCACATACACATATCAACTAATTTCCTTCTACCACAAATTTCACTTTTTGATGTAACAAAGATGGTACCACCTCCGCCATGTGTATCCAAGGCCTACCCAGCAAGAAACTATATGAGGAAGATATTTCCATGACTTGAAATGCAATGTTAAAAACGGTAGGACCAATTTGAATTGGTACTTCAATAACCCCAACAAACTGTCTACGATTTCCATCAAAGTAAAGCTCTAACTACTAAATTACTTTGCTTCATATATGAAATATCCACCAGTGATTTTTGCATAGTAGTCGTAGGCAACATATTTAAAGATGAGTCATTATCAATCAACACTCTAACCACCATATGATCATTGCACTTAGTAGAAATTTGGAGTGCCTTAATATGCCCTCGGCCCTATGATGAGATTTCCTCATCAGTGAAAGTCATATAATTAGTAGTCATGAGACTTCGAATAATGTGATCAAAATTTTTCACTCTAATTTTGTGTAGGACATATGCTTGATTAATAACTCACATAAGAGCCTCCCTATGTGATTTTGAATTAACAAGCAAATAAAGCACAAAAATTCGTGCTGAGAGTTTGTTAAACTGATCCACAACATTATTGTTGTGAATGTGGCTCATATTCTAAGAGAAGGCATGAAGAAAATTTGGGAGTAGCAATGCAGTAGGGGGCAGTATTTCTATTCTTTCTGAAACCGTCGACGGTTTTTCTGAAATCGTTGACAACTTGGCTCAGAATAGCCTCTACAAATTTTGTTTTTTGAATATTTGGACGCTATTTTGCC